>NW_026061175.1:300000-581000 GCF_929443795.1 Astur gentilis
TCTTGCTGGTCTTCACCGTCCCCCTGCAGGCTATCCACAGGCACAACAGCACTGGGGATCTCTGCTTTCCCAGAGACTCAGCATCTCATGGTGCTCGCTCTCGGCAGAAACTTTTTCTGAAAAGGCAAACTTACGGCTCCTTCTCCCACAAGGAAGGTGCCAGGCCTGAAAGATCTTGCTGGTCTTCACCGTCCACCTGCAGCCTATCCACAGGCACAACAGCACTGGGGATCTCTGCTTTCCCAGAGACTCAGCATCTCATGGTGCTCGCTCTCGGCAGAGCCTTTTTCTGAAAAGGCAAACTTACGGCTCCTTCTCCCACAAGGAAGGTGACAGCCCTGAAAGCACTTGCTGGTCTTCACCGTCCCCCTGCATCCTATCCACAGGCACAACAGCACTGGGGATCTCTGCTTTCCCAGAGACTCAGCATGTCACGGTGCTCGTTCTCGGCAGAAACTTTTTCTGAAAAGGCAAACGTCTGGCTCCTTCTCCCACAAGGAAGGTGCCAGCCCTGAAAGATCTTGCTGGTCTTCACTGTCCCCCTGCAGCCTATCCACAGGCACAACAGCACTGGGGATCTCTGTTTTCCCAGAGACTCAGCATGTCACGGTGCTCGTTCTCGGCAGAAACTTTTTCTGAAAAGGCAAACGTCTGGCTCCTTCTCCCACAAGGAAGGTGCCAGCCCTGAAAGCTCTTGCAGGTCTTCACTATCCCTCTGCAGCGTATCTTTAGCCGCAACAGCACTGGGGATCTCTGCTTTCCCAGAGACTCAGCATGTCACGGTGCTCGTTCTCGGCAGAAACTTTTTCTGAAAAGGCAAACGTCTGGCTCCTTCTCCCACAAGGAAGGTGCCAGCCCTGAAAGATCTTGCTGGTCTTCACCGTCCCCCTGCAGCCTATCCACAGGCACAACAGCACTGGGGATCTCTGCTTTCCCAGAGACTCAGCATCTCATGGTGCTCGTTCTCGGCAGAGCCTTTTTCTGAAAAGGCAAACGTCTGGCTCCTTTTCCCACAAGGAAGGTGCCAGCCCTGAAAGATCTTGCAGGTCTTCACTATGCCTCTGCAGCCTATCTTTAGCCGCAACAGCACTGGGGATCTCTGCTTTCCCAGAGACTCAGCATGTCACGGTGCTCGTTCTCGGCAGAAACTTTTTCTGAAAAGGCAAACGTCTGGCTCCTTCTCCCACAAGGAAGGTGCCAGCCCTTAAAGACCTTGCTGGTCTTCACAGTGCCCCTGCAGCCTATATTTAGCCGCAACAGCACTGGGGATCTCTGCTTTCCCAGAGACTCAGCATGTCACGGTGCTCGTTCTCGGCAGAAACCTTTTCTGAAAAGGCAAACGTCTGGCTCCTTCTCCCACAAGGAAGGTGCCAGCCCTGAAAGTTCTTGCTGGTCTTCACTATCCCTCTGCAGCCTATCTTTAGCCGCAACAGCACTGGGGATCTCTGCTTTCCCAGAGACTCAGCATGTCACGGTGCTCTTTCTCGGCAGAAACTTTTTTCTGAAAAGGCAAACATACGGCTCCTTCTCTCACAAGGAAGGTGCCAACCCTGAAATCTCTTGTAGGTCTTCACCATCCCCCTGTACCCTATCTTTAGCCACAACAGCACTGGGGATCTCTGCTTTCCCAGAGACTCAGCATCTCATGGTGCTCGTTCTCGGCAGAAACTTTTTCTGAAAAGGCAAACGTCTGGCTCCTTCTCCCACAAGGAAGGTGCTACCCCTGTAAGTTCTTGCTGGTCTTCACTATCCCTCTGCAGCCTATCTTTAGCCACAACAGCACTGGGGATCTCTGCTTTCCCAGAGACTCAGCATGTCACGGTGCTCGTTCTCGGCAGAAACTTTTTCTGAAAAGGCAAACGTCTGGCTCCTTCTCCCACAAGGAAGGTGCCAGCCCTGAAAGCTCTTGCAGGTCTTCACTATCCCTCTGCAGCGTATCTTTAGCCGCAACAGCACTGGGGATCTCTGCTTTCCCAGAGACTCAGCATGTCACGGTGCTCGTTCTCGGCAGAAACTTTTTCTGAAAAGGCAAACGTCTGGCTCCTTCTCCCACAAATAAGGTGCCAGCCCTGAAAGATCTTCCTGGTCTTCACCGTCCCCCTGCAGCCTATCCACAGGCACAACAGCACTGGGGATCTCTGCTTTCCCAGAGACTCAGCATGTCACGGTGCTCGTTCTCGGCAGAAACTTTTTCTGAAAAGGCAAACGTCTGGCTCCTTCTCCCACAAGGAAGGTGCCAGCCCTGAAAGATCTTGCTGGTCTTCACTGTCCCCCTGCAGCCTATCCACAGGCACAACAGCACTGGGGATTTCTGCTTTCCCAGAGACTCAGCATGTCACGGTGCTCGTTCTCGGCAGAAACTTTTTCTGAAAAGGCAAACTTACGGCTCCTTCTCCCACAAGGAAGGTGCCAGCCCTGAAAGCTCTTGCAGGTCTTCACTATCCCTCTGCAGCCTATCCACAGGCACAACATCACTGGGGATCTCTGCTTTCCCAGAGACTCAGCATGTCACGGTGCTCGTTCTCGGCAGAAACTTTTTCTGAAAAGGCAAACGTCGGGCTCCTTCTACAACAAGGAAGGAGCCAGCCCTGAAAGCTCTTGCTGGTCTTCACTATCCCTCTGCAGCCTATCTTTAGCCGCAACAGCACTGGGGATCTCTGCTTTCCCAGAGACTCAGCATGTCACGGTGCTCGTTCTCGGCAGAAACTTTTTCTGAAAAGGCAAATTTACGGCTCCTTCTCCCACAAGGAAGGTGCCAGCCCTGAAAGCACTTGCAGGTCTTCACCGTCCCCCTGCAGCCTATGTTAGCCACAACAGCACTGGGGATCTCTGCTTTCCCAGAGACTCAGCATGTCACGGTGCTCGTTCTCGGCAGAAACTTTTTCTGAAAAGGCAAACGTCTGGCTCCTTCTCCCACAAGGAAGGTGCCAGCCCTGAAAGATCTTGCTGGTCTTCACCGTCCCCCTGCAGCCTATCCACAGGCACAACAGCACTGGGGATCTCTGCTTTCCCAGAGACTCAGCATGTCACGGTGCTCGTTCTCGGCAGAAACTTTTTCTGAAAAGGCAAACGTCTGGCTCCTTCTCCCACAAGGAAGCTGCCAGCCCTGAAAGGTCTTGCTGGTCTTCACTATCCCCCTGCAGCCTATCCACAGGCACAACAGCACTGGCGATCTCTGCTTTCCCAGAGACTCAGCATCTCATGGTGTTCCCTCTCGGCAGAGCCTTTTTCTGAAAAGGCAAACTTACGGCTCCTTCTCCCACAAGGAAGGTGCCAGCCCTGAAATCTCTTGTAGGTCTTCACCATCCCCCTGTAGCCTATCTTTAGACATAACAGCACTGGGGATCTCTGCTTTCCCAGAGACTCAGCATCTCATGGTGCTCGTTCTCGGCAGAAACTTTTTCTGAAAAGGCAAACGTCTGGCTCCTTCTCCCACAAGGAAGGTGCTAGCCCTGAAATATCTTGCTGGTCTTCACCGTCCCCCTGCAGGCTATCCACAGGCACAACAGCACTGGGGATCTCTGCTTTCCCAGGGACTCAGCATCTCATGGTGCTCGCTCTCGGCATAAACATTTTCTGAAAATGCAAACATACGGCTCCTTCTCCCACAAGGAAGGTGCCAGCCCTGAAATCTCTTGTAGGTCTTCACCATCCCCCTGTAGACTATCTTTAGCCACAACTGCACTGGGGATCTCTGCTTTCCCAGAGACTCAGCATCTCATGGTGCTCGCTCTCGGCAGAGCCTTTTTCTGAAAAGGCAAACTTACGGCTCCTTCTCCCACAAGGAAGGTGCCAGCCCTGAAAGCACTTGCTGGTCTTCACCGTCCCCCTGCAGCCTATCCACAGGCACAAAAGCACTGGGGATCTCTGCTTTCCCAGAGACTCAGCATCTCATGGTGCTCGTTCACGGCAGAGCCTTTTTCTGAAAAGGCAAACTTATGGCTCCTTCTCCCACAAGGAAGGTGCCAGCCCTGAAATCTCTTGTAGGTCTTCACCATCCCCCTGTAGCCTATATTTAGCCACAACAGCACTGGGGATCTCTGCTTTCCCAGAGACTCAGCATATCATGGTGCTCACTCTCGGCAGAGTCTTTTTCTTTAAAGGCAAACTTACGGCTCCTTCTCCCACAAGGAAGATGCCAGCCCTGAAAGATCTTGTAGCTCTTCACTATCCCCCTGCAGCCTATCCACAGGCACAACAGCACTGGGGATCTCTGCTTTCCCAGAGACTCAGCATCTCATGGTGCTCGCTCTCGGCAGAGCCTTTTTCTGAAAAGGCAAACGTCTGGCTCCTTCTCCCACAAGGAAGGTGCCAGCCCTGAAAGCTCTTGCAGGTCTTCACTATCCCTCTGCAGCG
Organism: Astur gentilis; assembly: GCF_929443795.1. NCBI lineage: Eukaryota > Metazoa > Chordata > Aves > Accipitriformes > Accipitridae > Astur > Astur gentilis. The sequence continues at coordinate 304,357 of NW_026061175.1, forward strand.
TATCTTTAGCCGCAACAGCACTGGGGATCTCTGCTTTCCCAGAGACTCAGCATGTCACGGTGCTCGTTCTCGGCAGAGCCTTTTTCTGAAAAGGCAAACGTCTGGCTCCTTCTCCCACAAGGAAGGTGCCAGCCCTGAAAGATCTTGCAGGTCTTCACTATGCCTCTGCAGCCTATCTTTAGCCGCAACAGCACTGGGGATCTCTGCTTTCCCAGAGACTCAGCATGTCACGGTGCTCGTTCTCGGCAGAAACTTTTTCTGAAAAGGCAAACGTCTGGCTCCTTCTCCCACAAGGAAGGTGCCAGCCCTGAAAGCACTTGCTGGTCTTCACCGTCCCTCTGCAGCCTATCTTTAGCCGCAACAGCACTGGGGATCTCTGCTTTCCCAGAGACTCAGCATCTCATGGTGCTCGCTCTCGGCAGAGCCTTTTTCTGAAAAGGCAAACTTACGGCTCCTTCTCCCACAAGGAAGGTGCCAGCCCTGAACTCTCTTGTAGGTCTTCACTATCCCCCTGTAGACTATCTTTAACCACAACAGCACTGGGGATCTCTGCTTTCCCAGAGACTCAGCATCTCATGGTGCTCGTTCTCGGCAGAAACTTTTTCTGAAAAGGCAAAAATCCGGCTCCTTCTCCCACAAGGAAGGAGCCAGCCCTGAAAGCTCTTGCTGGTCTTCACTATCCCTCTGCAGCCTATCTTTAGCCGCAACAGCACTGGGGATCTCTGTTTTCCCAGAGACTCAGCATGTCACGGTGCTCGTTCTCGGCAGAAACTTTTTCTGAAAAGGCAAACGTCTGGCTCCTTCTCCCACAAGGAAGGTGCCAGCCCTGAAAGCTCTTGCTGGTCTTCACTATCCCTCTGCAGCCTATCTTTAGCCGCAACAGCACTGGGGATCTCTGCTTTCCTAGAGACTCAGCATGTCACGGTGCTCGTTCTCTGCAGAAACTTTTTCTGAAAAGGCAAACTTACGGCTCCTTCTCCCACAAGGAAGGTGCCAGCCCTGAAAGCACTTGCAGGTCTTCACCGTCCCCCTGCAGCCTATGTTAGCCGCAAGAGCACTGGGGATCTCTGCTTTTCCAGAAACTCAGCATGTTACGGTGCTCGTTCTCGGCAGAAACTTTTTCTGAAAAGGCACACGTCTGGCTCCTTCTCCCACGAGGAAGGTGCCAGCCTGAAAGATCTTGCTGGTCTTCACTATCCCCCTGCAGCCTATCTTTAGCCACAACAGCACTGGGGATCTCTGCTTTCCCAGAGACTCAGCATGTCACGGTGCTCGTTCTCGGCAGAAACTTTTTCTGAAAAGGCAAACGTCTGGCTCCTTCTCCCACAAGGAAGGTGCCAGCCCTGAAAGATCTTGCTGGTCTTCACCGTCCCCCTGCAGCCTATCCACAGGCACAACAGCACTGGGGATCTCTGCTTTCCCAGAGACTCAGCATCTCATGGTGTTCCCTCTCGGCAGAGCCTTTTTCTGAAAAGGCAAACTTACGGCTCCTTCTCCCACAAGGAAGGTGCCAGCCCTGAAATCTCTTGTAGGTCTTCACCATCCCCCTGTAGCCTATCTTTAGACATAACAGCACTGGGGATCTCTGCTTTCCCAGAGACTCAGCATCTCATGGTGCTCGCTCTCGGCAGAGCCTTTTTCTGAAAAGGCAAACTTACGGCTCCTTCTCCCACAAGGAAGGTGACAGCCCTGAAAGCACTTGCTGGTCTTCACCGTCCCCCTGCATCCTATCCACAGGCACAACAGCACTGGGGATCTCTGCTTTCCCAGAGACTCAGCATGTCACGGTGCTCGTTCTCGGCAGAAACTTTTTCTGAAAAGGCAAACGTCTGGCTCCTTCTCCCACAAGGAAGGTGCCAGCCCTGAAAGATCTTGCTGGTCTTCACTATCCCTCTGCAGCCTATCTTTAGCCGCAACAGCACTGGGGATCTCTGTTTTCCCAGAGACTCAGCATGTCACGGTGCTCGTTCTCGGCAGAAACTTTTTCTGAAAAGGCAAACGTCTGGCTCCTTCTCCCACAAGGAAGGTGCCAGCCCTGAAAGCTCTTGCTGGTCTTCACTATCCCTCTGCAGCCTATCTTTAGCCGCAACAGCACTGGGGATCTCTGCTTTCCTAGAGACTCAGCATGTCACGGTGCTCGTTCTCTGCAGAAACTTTTTCTGAAAAGGCAAACTTACGGCTCCTTCTCCCACAAGGAAGGTGCCAGCCCTGAAAGCACTTGCAGGTCTTCACCGTCCCCCTGCAGCCTATGTTAGCCGCAAGAGCACTGGGGATCTCTGCTTTTCCAGAAACTCAGCATGTTACGGTGCTCGTTCTCGGCAGAAACTTTTTCTGAAAAGGCACACGTCTGGCTCCTTCTCCCACGAGGAAGGTGCCAGCCTGAAAGATCTTGCTGGTCTTCACTATCCCCCTGCAGCCTATCTTTAGCCACAACAGCACTGGGGATCTCTGCTTTCCCAGAGACTCAGCATGTCACAGTGCTCGTTCTCGGCAGAAACTTTTTCTGAAAAGGCAAACGTCTGGCTCCTTCTCCCACAAGGAAGGTGCCAGCCCTGAAAGATCTTGCTGGTCTTCACCGTCCCCCTGCAGCCTATCCACAGGCACAACAGCACTGGGGATCTCTGCTTTCCCAGAGACTCAGCATCTCATGGTGTTCCCTCTCGGCAGAGCCTTTTTCTGAAAAGGCAAACTTACGGCTCCTTCTCCCACAAGGAAGGTGCCAGCCCTGAAATCTCTTGTAGGTCTTCACCATCCCCCTGTAGCCTATCTTTAGACATAACAGCACTGGGGATCTCTGCTTTCCCAGAGACTCAGCATCTCATGGTGCTCGCTCTCGGCAGAGCCTTTTTCTGAAAAGGCAAACTTACGGCTCCTTCTCCCACAAGGAAGGTGACAGCCCTGAAAGCACTTGCTGGTCTTCACCGTCCCCCTGCATCCTATCCACAGGCACAACAGCACTGGGGATCTCTGCTTTCCCAGAGACTCAGCATGTCACGGTGCTCGTTCTCGGCAGAAACTTTTTCTGAAAAGGCAAACGTCTGGCTCCTTCTCCCACAAGGAAGGTGCCAGCCCTGAAAGATCTTGCTGGTCTTCACTGTCCCCCTGCAGCCTATCCACAGGCACAACAGCACTGGGGATCTCTGTTTTCCCAGAGACTCAGCATGTCACGGTGCTCGTTCTCGGCAGAAACTTTTTCTGAAAAGGCAAACGTCTGGCTCCTTCTCCCACAAGGAAGGTGCCAGCCCTGAAAGCTCTTGCAGGTCTTCACTATCCCTCTGCAGCGTATCTTTAGCCGCAACAGCACTGGGGATCTCTGCTTTCCCAGAGACTCAGCATGTCACGGTGCTCGTTCTCGGCAGAAACTTTTTCTGAAAAGGCAAACGTCTGGCTCCTTCTCCCACAAATAAGGTGCCAGCCCTGAAAGATCTTCCTGGTCTTCACCGTCCCCCTGCAGCCTATCCACAGGCACAACAGCACTGGGGATCTCTGCTTTCCCAGAGACTCAGCATGTCACGGTGCTCGTTCTCGGCAGAAACTTTTTCTGAAAAGGCAAACGTCTGACTCCTTCTCCCACAAGGAAGGTGCCAGCCCTGAAAGATCTTGCTGGTCTTCACTGTCCCCCTGCAGCCTATCCACAGGCACAACAGCACTGGGGATTTCTGCTTTCCCAGAGACTCAGCATGTCACGGTGCTCGTTCTCGGCAGAAACTTTTTCTGAAAAGGCAAACTTACGGCTCCTTCTCCCACAAGGAAGGTGCCATCCCTGAAAGCTCTTGCAGGTCTTCACTATCCCTCTGCAGCCTATCCACAGGCACAACATCACTGGGGATCTCTGCTTTCCCAGAGACTCAGCATGTCACGGTGCTCGTTCTCGGCAGAAACTTTTTCTGAAAAGGCAAACGTCGGGCTCCTTCTACAACAAGGAAGGAGCCAGCCCTGAAAGCTCTTGCTGGTCTTCACTATCCCTCTGCAGCCTATCTTTAGCCGCAACAGCACTGGGGATCTCTGTTTTCCCAGAGACTCAGCATGTCACGGTGCTCGTTCTCGGCAGAAACTTTTTCTGAAAAGGCAAATTTACGGCTCCTTCTCCCACAAGGAAGGTGCCAGCCCTGAAAGCACTTGCAGGTCTTCACCGTCCCCCTGCAGCCTATGTTAGCCGCAAGAGCACTGGGGATCTCTGCTTTTCCAGAAACTCAGCATGTTACGGTGCTCGTTCTCGGCAGAAACTTTTTCTGAAAAAGCACACGTCTGGCTCCTTCTCCCACGAGGAAGGTGCCAGCCTGAAAGATCTTGCTGGTCTTCACTATCCCCCTGCAGCCTATCTTTAGCCACAACAGCACTGGGGATCTCTGCTTTCCCAGAGACTCAGCATGTCACGGTGCTCGTTCTCGGCAGAAACTTTTTCTGAAAAGGCAAACGTCTGGCTCCTTCTCCCACAAGGAAGGTGCCAGCCCTGAAAGATCTTGCTGGTCTTCACCGTCCCCCTGCAGCCTATCCACAGGCACAACAGCACTGGGGATCTCTGCTTTCCCAGAGACTCAGCATGTCACGGTGCTCGTTCTCGGCAGAAACTTTTTCTGAAAAGGCAAACGTCTGGCTCCTTCTCCCACAAGGAAGCTGCCAGCCCTGAAAGGTCTTGCTGGTCTTCACTATCCCCCTGCAGCCTATCCACAGGCACAACAGCACTGGCGATCTCTGCTTTCTCAGAGACTCAGCATCTCATGGTGTTCCCTCTCGGCAGAGCCTTTTTCTGAAAAGGCAAACTTACGGCTCCTTCTCCCACAAGGAAGGTGCCAGCCCTGAAATCTCTTGTAGGTCTTCACCATCCCCCTGTAGCCTATCTTTAGACATAACAGCACTGGGGATCTCTGCTTTCCCAGAGACTCAGCATCTCATGGTGCTCGTTCTCGGCAGAAACTTTTTCTGAAAAGGCAAACGTCTGGCTCCTTCTCCCACAAGGAAGGTGCTAGCCCTGAAATATCTTGCTGGTCTTCACCGTCCCCCTGCAGGCTATCCACAGGCACAACAGCACTGGGGATCTCTGCTTTCCCAGGGACTCAGCATCTCATGGTGCTCGCTCTCGGCATAAACATTTTCTGAAAATGCAAACATACGGCTCCTTCTCCCACAAGGAAGGTGCCAGCCCTGAAATCTCTTGTAGGTCTTCACCATCCCCCTGTAGACTATCTTTAGCCACAACTGCACTGGGGATCTCTGCTTTCCCAGAGACTCAGCATGTCACGGTGCTCGTTCTCGGCAGAAACTTTTTCTGAAAAGGCAAACTTACGGCTCCTTCTCCCACAAGGAAGGTGCCAGCCCTGAAAGCACTTGCTGGTCTTCACCGTCCCCCTGCAGCCTATCCACAGGCACAAAAGCACTGGGGATCTCTGCTTTCCCAGAGACTCAGCATCTCATGGTGCTCGTTCTCGGCAGAGCCTTTTTCTGAAAAGGCAAACTTATGGCTCCTTCTCCCACAAGGAAGGTGCCAGCCCTGAAATCTCTTGTAGGTCTTCACCATCCCCCTGTAGCCTATATTTAGCCACAACAGCACTGGGGATCTCTGCTTTCCCAGAGACTCAGCATATCATGGTGCTCACTCTCGGCAGAGTCTTTTTCTTTAAAGGCAAACTTACGGCTCCTTCTCCCACAAGGAAGATGCCAGCCCTGAAAGATCTTGTAGCTCTTCACTATCCCCCTGCAGCCTATCCACAGGCACAACAGCACTGGGGATCTCTGCTTTCCCAGAGACTCAGCATCTCATGGTGCTCGCTCTCGGCAGAGCCTTTTTCTGAAAAGGCAAACGTCTGGCTCCTTCTCCCACAAGGAAGGTGCCAGCCCTGAAAGCTCTTGCAGGTCTTCACTATCCCTCTGCAGCGTATCTTTAGCCGCAACAGCACTGGGGATCTCTGCTTTCCCAGAGACTCAGCATGTCACGGTGCTCGTTCTCGGCAGAAACTTTTTCTGAAAAGGCAAACGTCTGGCTCCTTCTCCCACAAGGAAGGTGCCAGCCCTGAAAGATCTTGCTGGTCTTCACCGTCCCCCTGCAGCGTATCCACAGGCACAACAGCACTGGGGATCTCTGCTTTCCCAGAGACTCAGCATCTCATGGTGCTCGTTCTCGGCAGAGCCTTTTTCTGAAAAGGCAAACGTCTGGCTCCTTCTCCCACAAGGAAGGTGCCAGCCCTGAAAGATCTTGCAGGTCTTCACTATGCCTCTGCAGCCTATCTTTAGCCGCAACAGCACTGGGGATCTCTGCTTTCCCAGAGACTCAGCATGTCACGGTGCTCGTTCTCGGCAGAAACTTTTTCTGAAAAGGCAAACGTCTGGCTCCTTCTCCCACAAGGAAGGTGCCAGCCCTGAAAGCACTTGCTGGTCTTCACCGTCCCTCTGCAGCCTATCTTTAGCCGCAACAGCACTGGGGATCTCTGCTTTCCCAGAGACTCAGCATCTCATGGTGCTCGCTCTCGGCAGAGCCTTTTTCTGAAAAGGCAAACTTACGGCTCCTTCTCCCACAAGGAAGGTGCCAGCCCTGAACTCTCTTGTAGGTCTTCACTATCCCCCTGTAGACTATCTTTAACCACAACAGCACTGGGGATCTCTGCTTTCCCAGAGACTCAGCATCTCATGGTGCTCGTTCTCGGCAGAAACTTTTTCTGAAAAGGCAAAAATCCGGCTCCTTCTCCCACAAGGAAGGAGCCAGCCCTGAAAGCTCTTGCTGGTCTTCACTATCCCTCTGCAGCCTATCTTTAGCCGCAACAGCACTGGGGATCTCTGTTTTCCCAGAGACTCAGCATGTCACGGTGCTCGTTCTCGGCAGAAACTTTTTCTGAAAAGGCAAACGTCTGGCTCCTTCTCCCACAAGGAAGGTGCCAGCCCTGAAAGCTCTTGCTGGTCTTCACTATCCCTCTGCAGCCTATCTTTAGCCGCAACAGCACTGGGGATCTCTGCTTTCCTAGAGACTCAGCATGTCACGGTGCTCGTTCTCTGCAGAAACTTTTTCTGAAAAGGCAAACTTACGGCTCCTTCTCCCACAAGGAAGGTGCCAGCCCTGAAAGCACTTGCAGGTCTTCACCGTCCCCCTGCAGCCTATGTTAGCCGCAAGAGCACTGGGGATCTCTGCTTTTCCAGAAACTCAGCATGTTACGGTGCTCGTTCTCGGCAGAAACTTTTTCTGAAAAGGCACACGTCTGGCTCCTTCTCCCACGAGGAAGGTGCCAGCCTGAAAGATCTTGCTGGTCTTCACTATCCCCCTGCAGCCTATCTTTAGCCACAACAGCACTGGGGATCTCTGCTTTCCCAGAGACTCAGCATGTCACGGTGCTCGTTCTCGGCAGAAACTTTTTCTGAAAAGGCAAACGTCTGGCTCCTTCTCCCACAAGGAAGGTGCCAGCCCTGAAAGATCTTGCTGGTCTTCACCGTCCCCCTGCAGCCTATCCACAGGCACAACAGCACTGGGGATCTCTGCTTTCCCAGAGACTCAGCATCTCATGGTGTTCCCTCTCGGCAGAGCCTTTTTCTGAAAAGGCAAACTTACGGCTCCTTCTCCCACAAGGAAGGTGCCAGCCCTGAAATCTCTTGTAGGTCTTCACCATCCCCCTGTAGCCTATCTTTAGACATAACAGCACTGGGGATCTCTGCTTTCCCAGAGACTCAGCATCTCATGGTGCTCGCTCTCGGCAGAGCCTTTTTCTGAAAAGGCAAACTTACGGCTCCTTCTCCCACAAGGAAGGTGACAGCCCTGAAAGCACTTGCTGGTCTTCACCGTCCCCCTGCATCCTATCCACAGGCACAACAGCACTGGGGATCTCTGCTTTCCCAGAGACTCAGCATGTCACGGTGCTCGTTCTCGGCAGAAACTTTTTCTGAAAAGGCAAACGTCTGGCTCCTTCTCCCACAAGGAAGGTGCCAGCCCTGAAAGATCTTGCTGGTCTTCACTGTCCCCCTGCAGCCTATCCACAGGCACAACAGCACTGGGGATCTCTGTTTTCCCAGAGACTCAGCATGTCACGGTGCTCGTTCTCGGCAGAAACTTTTTCTGAAAAGGCAAACGTCTGGCTCCTTCTCCCACAAGGAAGGTGCCAGCCCTGAAAGCTCTTGCAGGTCTTCACTATCCCTCTGCAGCGTATCTTTAGCCGCAACAGCACTGGGGATCTCTGCTTTCCCAGAGACTCAGCATGTCACGGTGCTCGTTCTCGGCAGAAACTTTTTCTGAAAAGGCAAACGTCTGGCTCCTTCTCCCACAAGGAAGGTGCCAGCCCTGAAAGATCTTCCTGGTCTTCACCGTCCCCCTGCAGCCTATCCACAGGCACAACAGCACTGGGGATCTCTGCTTTCCCAGAGACTCAGCATCTCATGGTGCTCGTTCTCGGCAGAGCCTTTTTCTGAAAAGGCAAACGTCTGGCTCCTTCTCCCACAAGGAAGGTGCCAGCCCTGAAAGATCTTGCAGGTCTTCACTATGCCTCTGCAGCCTATCTTTAGCCGCAACAGCACTGGGCATCTCTGCTTTCCCAGAGACTCAGCATGTCACGGTGCTCGTTCTCGGCAGAAACTTTTTCTGAAAAGGCAAACGTCTGGCTCCTTCTCCCACAAGGAAGGTGCCAGCCCTGAAAGCACTTGCTGGTCTTCACCGTCCCTCTGCAGCCTATCTTTAGCCGCAACAGCACTGGGGATCTCTGCTTTCCCAGAGACTCAGCATCTCATGGTGCTCGCTCTCGGCAGAGCCTTTTTCTGAAAAGGCAAACTTACGGCTCCTTCTCCCACAAGGAAGGTGCCAGCCCTGAACTCTCTTGTAGGTCTTCACCATCCCCCTGTAGACTATCTTTAACCACAACAGCACTGGGGATCTCTGCTTTCCCAGAGACTCAGCATCTCATGGTGCTCGTTGTCGGCAGAAACTTTTTCTGAAAAGGCAAAAATCCGGCTCCTTCTCCCACAAGGAAGGTGACAGCCCTGAAAGATCTTACTGTTCTTCACCGTCCCCCTGCAGCCTATCTTTATCCACAACAGCACTGGGGATCTCTGCTTTCCCAGAGACTCAGCATCTCATGGTGCTCGTTCTCGGCAGAGCCTTTTTCTGAAAAGGCAAACGTCTGGCTCCTTCTCCCACAAGGAAGGTGCCAGCCCTGAAAGATCTTGCAGGTCTTCACTATGCCTCTGCAGCCTATCTTTAGCCGCAACAGCACTGGGGATCTCTGCTTTCCCAGAGACTCAGCATGTCACGGTGCTCGTTCTCGGCAGAAACTTTTTCTGAAAAGGCAAACGTCTGGCTCCTTCTCCCACAAGGAAGGTGCCAGCCCTGAAAGCACTTGCAGGTCTTCAGTATCCGTCTGCAGCCTATCCTCAGGCACAACAGCACTGGGGATCTCTGCTTTCCCAGAGACTCAGCATCTAATGGTGTTCGCTCTCGGCAGAGGCTTTTTATTAAAAGGCAAACTTACGGCTCCTTCTCCCACAAGGAAGGTGCCAGCCCTGAAAGCACTTGCTGGTCTTCACCGTCTCCCTGCAGTCTATCCACAGGCACAACAGCACTGGGGATCTCTGCTTTCCCAGAGACTCAGCATCTCACAGTGCTCGTTCTCGGCAGAGCCTTTTTCTGAAAAGGCAAACGTCTGGCTTCTTCTCACACAAGGAAGGTGCCAGCCCTGAAAGATCTTGCTGGTCTTCACCGTCCCCCTGCAGCCTATCCACAGTCACAACAGCACTGGGGATCTCTGCTTTCCCAGAGACTCAGCATGTCACGGTGCTCGTTCTCGGCAGAAACTTTTTCTGAAAAGGCAAACGTCTGGCTCCTTCTCCCACAAGGAAGGTGCCAGCCCTGAAAGATCTTGCTGGTCTTCACAGTCCCCCTGCAGCCTATCTTTAGCCGCAACAGCACTGGGGATCTCTGCTTTCCCAGAGACTCAGCATGTCACGGTGCTCGTTCTCGGCAGAAACCTTTTCTGAAAAGGCAAACGTCTGGCTCCTTCTCCCACAAGGAAGCTGCCAGCCCTGAAAGTTCTTGCTGGTCTTCACTATCCCTCTGCAGCCTATCTTTAGCCGCAACAGCACTGGGGATCTCTGCTTTCCCAGAGACTCAGCATGTCACGGTGCTCTTTCTCGGCAGAAACTTTTTTCTGAAAAGGCAAACATACGGCTCCTTCTCTCACAAGGAAGGTGCCAACCCTGAAATCTCTTGTAGGTCTTCACCATCCCCCTGTACCCTATCTTTAGCCACAACAGCACTGGGGATCTCTGCTTTCCCAGAGACTCAGCATGTCACGGTGCTCGTTCTCGGCAGAAACTTTTTCTGAAAAGGCAAACGTCTGGCTCCTTCTCCCACAAGGAAGGTGCCAGCCCTGAAAGTTCTTGCTGGTCTTCACTATCCCTCTGCAGCCTATCTTTAGCCGCAACAGCACTGGGGATCTCTGCGTTCCCAGAGACTCAGCATGTCACGGTGCTCGTTCTCGGCAGAAACTTTTTCTGAAAAGGCAAACGTCTGGCTCCTTCTCCCACAAGGAAGGTGCCAGCCCTGAAAGCTCTTGCAGGTCTTCACTATCCCTCTGCAGCGTATCTTTAGCCGCAACAGCACTGGGGATCTCTGCTTTCCCAGAGACTCAGCATGTCACGGTGCTCGTTCTCGGCAGAAACTTTTTCTGAAAAGGCAAACGTCTGGCTCCTTCTCCCACAAGGAAGGTGCCAGCCCTGAAAGATCTTCCTGGTCTTCACCGTCCCCCTGCAGCCTATCCACAGGCACAACAGCACTGGGGATCTCTGCTTTCCCAGAGACTCAGCATCTCATGGTGCTCGTTCTCGGCAGAGCCTTTTTCTGAAAAGGCAAACGTCTGGCTCCTTCTCCCACAAGGAAGGTGCCAGCCCTGAAAGATCTTGCAGGTCTTCACTATGCCTCTGCAGCCTATCTTTAGCCGCAACAGCACTGGGGATCTCTGCTTTCCCAGAGACTCAGCATGTCACGGTGCTCGTTCTCGGCAGAAACTTTTTCTGAAAAGGCAAACGTCTGGCTCCTTCTCCCACAAGGAAGGTGCCAGCCCTGAAAGCACTTGCAGGTCTTCAGTATCCGTCTGCAGCCTATCCTCAGGCACAACAGCACTGGGGATCTCTGCTTTCCCAGAGACTCAGCATCTAATGGTGTTCGCTCTCGGCAGAGGCTTTTTATTAAAAGGCAAACTTACGGCTCCTTCTCCCACAAGGAAGGTGCCAGCCCTGAAAGCACTTGCTGGTCTTCACCGTCTCCCTGCAGTCTATCCACAGGCACAACAGCACTGGGGATCTCTGCTTTCCCAGAGACTCAGCATCTCACGGTGCTCGCTCTCGGCAGAGCCTTTTTCTGAAAAGGCAAACGTCTGGCTTCTTCTCACACAAGGAAGGTGCCAGCCCTGAAAGATCTTGCTGGTCTTCACCGTCCCCCTGCAGCCTATCCACAGTCACAACAGCACTGGGGATCTCTGCTTTCCCAGAGACTCAGCATGTCACGGTGCTCGTTCTCGGCAGAAACTTTTTCTGAAAAGGCAAACGTCTGGCTCCTTCTCCCACAAGGAAGGTGCCAGCCCTGAAAGATCTTGCTGGTCTTCACAGTCCCCCTGCAGCCTATCTTTAGCCGCAACAGCACTGGGGATCTCTGCTTTCCCAGAGACTCAGCATGTCACGGTGCTCGTTCTCGGCAGAAACCTTTTCTGAAAAGGCAAACGTCTGGCTCCTTCTCCCACAAGGAAGCTGCCAGCCCTGAAAGTTCTTGCTGGTCTTCACTATCCCTCTGCAGCCTATCTTTAGCCGCAACAGCACTGGGGATCTCTGCTTTCCCAGAGACTCAGCATGTCACGGTGCTCTTTCTCGGCAGAAACTTTTTTCTGAAAAGGCAAACATACGGCTCCTTCTCTCACAAGGAAGGTGCCAACCCTGAAATCTCTTGTAGGTCTTCACCATCCCCCTGTACCCTATCTTTAGCCACAACAGCACTGGGGATCTCTGCTTTCCCAGAGACTCAGCATGTCACGGTGCTCGTTCTCGGCAGAAACTTTTTCTGAAAAGGCAAACGTCTGGCTCCTTCTCCCACAAGGAAGGTGCCAGCCCTGAAAGTTCTTGCTGGTCTTCACTATCCCTCTGCAGCCTATCTTTAGCCGCAACAGCACTGGGGATCTCTGCGTTCCCAGAGACTCAGCATGTCACGGTGCTCGTTCTCGGCAGAAACTTTTTCTGAAAAGGCAAACGTCTGGCTCCTTCTCCCACAAGGAAGGTGCCAGCCCTGAAAGCTCTTGCAGGTCTTCACTATCCCTCTGCAGCGTATCTTTAGCCGCAACAGCACTGGGGATCTCTGCTTTCCCAGAGACTCAGCATGTCACGGTGCTCGTTCTCGGCAGAAACTTTTTCTGAAAAGGCAAACGTCTGGCTCCTTCTCCCACAAGGAAGGTGCCAGCCCTGAAAGATCTTCCTGGTCTTCACCGTCCCCCTGCAGCCTATCCACAGGCACAACAGCACTGGGGATCTCTGCTTTCCCAGAGACTCAGCATCTCATGGTGCTCGTTCTCGGCAGAGCCTTTTTCTGAAAAGGCAAACGTCTGGCTCCTTCTCCCACAAGGAAGGTGCCAGCCCTGAAAGATCTTGCAGGTCTTCACTATGCCTCTGCAGCCTATCTTTAGCCGCAACAGCACTGGGGATCTCTGCTTTCCCAGAGACTCAGCATGTCACGGTGCTCGTTCTCGGCAGAAACTTTTTCTGAAAAGGCAAACGTCTGGCTCCTTCTCCCACAAGGAAGGTGCCAGCCCTGAAAGCACTTGCTGGTCTTCACCGTCCCTCTGCAGCCTATCTTTAGCCGCAACAGCACTGGGGATCTCTGCTTTCCCAGAGACTCAGCATCTCATGGTGCTCGCTCTCGGCAGAGCCTTTTTCTGAAAAGGCAAACGTCTGGCTCCTTCTTCCACAAGGATGGTGCCAGCCCTGAACTCTCTTGTAGGTCTTCACCATCCCCGTGTAGACTATCTTTAACCACAACAGCACTGGGGATCTCTGCTTTCCCAGAGACTCAGCATCTCATGGTGGTCGTTCTCGGCAGAAACTTTTTCTGAAAAGGCAAACGTCTGGCTCCTTCTCCCACAAGGAAGGTGCCAGCCCTGAAAGATCTTGCTGTTCTTCACCGTACCCCTGCAGCCTATCCACAGGCACAACAGCACTGGGGATCTCTGCTTTCCCAGAGACTCAGCATGTCACGGTGCTCGTTCTCGGCAGAAACTTTTTCTGAAAAGGCAAACGTCTGGCTCCTTCTCCCACAAGGAAGGTGCCAGCCCTGAAAGCACTTGCAGGTCTTCAGTATCCGTCTGCAGCCTATCCTCAGGCACAACAGCACTGGGGATCTCTGCTTTCCCAGAGACTCAGCATCTAATGGTGTTCGCTCTCGGCAGAGGCTTTTTATTAAAAGGCAAACTTACGGCTCCTTCTCCCACAAGGAAGGTGCCAGCCCTGAAAGCACTTGCTGGTCTTCACCGTCTCCCTGCAGTCTATCCACAGGCACAACAGCACTGGGGATCTCTGCTTTCCCAGAGACTCAGCATCTCACAGTGCTCGTTCTCGGCAGAGCCTCTTTCTGAAAAGGCAAACGTCTGGCTTCTTCTCACACAAGGAAGGTGCCAGCCCTGAAAGATCTTGCTGGTCTTCACCGTCCCCCTGCAGCCTATCCACAGTCACAACAGCACTGGGGATCTCTGCTTTCCCAGACACTCAGCATGTCACGGTGCTCGTTCTCGGCAGAAACTTTTTCTGAAAAGGCAAACGTCTGGCTCCTTCTCCCACAAGGAAGGTGCCAGCCCTGAAAGATCTTGCTGGTCTTCACAGTCCCCCTGCAGCATATCTTTAGCCGCAACAGCACTGGGGATCTCTGCTTTCCCAGAGACTCAGCATGTCACGGTGCTCGTTCTCGGCAGAAACCTTTTCTGAAAAGGCAAACGTCTGGCTCCTTCTCCCACAAGGAAGCTGCCAGCCCTGAAAGTTCTTGCTGGTCTTCACTATCCCTCTGCAGCCTATCTTTAGCCGCAACAGCACTGGGGATCTCTGCTTTCCCAGACACTCAGCATGTCACGGTGCTCTTTCTCGGCAGAAACTTTTTTCTGAAAAGGCAAACATACGGCTCCTTCTCCCACAAGGAAGGTGCCAGCCCTGAAAGTTCTTGCTGGTCTTCACTATCCCTCTGCAGCCTATCTTTAGCCACAACAGCACTGGGGATCTCTGCTTTCCCAGAGACTCAGCATGTCACGGTGCTCGTTCTCGGCAGAAACTTTTTCTGAAAAGGCAAACGTCTGGCTCCTTCTCCCACAAGGAAGGTGCCAGCCCTGAAAGTTCTTGCTGGTCTTCACTATCCCTCTGCAGCCTATCTTTAGCCACAACAGCACTGGGGATCTCTGCTTTCCCAGAGACTCAGCATGTCACGGTGCTCGTTCTCGGCAGAAACTTTTTCTGAAAAGGCAAACGTCTGGCTCCTTCTCCCACAAGGAAGGTGCCAGCCCTGAAAGATCTTGCTGGTCTTCACTATCCCTCTGCAGCCTATCTTTAGCCGCAACAGCACTGGGCATCTCTGCTTTCCCAGAGACTCAGCATGTCACGGTGCTCGTTCTCGGCAGAAACTTTTTCTGAAAAGGCAAACGTCTGGCTCCTTCTCCCACAAGGAAGGTGCCAGCCCTGAAAGCTCTTGCAGGTCTTCACTATCCCTCTGCAGCGTATCTTTAGCCGCAACAGCACTGGGGATCTCTGCTTTCCCAGAGACTCAGCATGTCACGGTGCTCGTTCTCGGCAGAAACTTTTTCTGAAAAGGCAAACGTCTGGCTCCTTCTCCCACAAGGAAGGTGCCAGCCCTGAAAGATCTTCCTGGTCTTCACCGTCCCCCTGCAGCCTATCCACAGGCACAACAGCACTGGGGATCTCTGCTTTCCCAGAGACTCAGCATCTCATGGTGCTCGTTCTCGGCAGAGCCTTTTTCTGAAAAGGCAAACGTCTGGCTCCTTCTCCCACAAGGAAGGTGCCAGCCCTGAAAGATCTTGCAGGTCTTCACTATGCCTCTGCAGCCTATCTTTAGCCGCAACAGCACTGGGGATCTCTGCTTTCCCAGAGACTCAGCATGTCACGGTGCTCGTTCTCGGCAGAAACTTTTTCTGAAAAGGCAAACGTCTGGCTCCTTCTCCCACAAGGAAGGTGCCAGCCCTGAAAGCACTTGCTGGTCTTCACCGTCCCTCTGCAGCCTATCTTTAGCCGCAACAGCACTGGGGATCTCTGCTTTCCCAGAGACTCAGCATCTCATGGTGCTCGCTCTCGGCAGAGCCTTTTTCTGAAAAGGCAAACTTACGGCTCCTTCTCCCACAAGGAAGGTGCCAGCCTTGAACTCTCTTGTAGGTCTTCACCATCCCCCTGTAGACTATCTTTAACCACAACAGCACTGGGGATCTCTGCTTTCCCAGAGACTCAGCATCTCATGGTGCTCGTTGTCGGCAGAAACTTTTTCTGAAAAGGCAAAAATCCGGCTCCTTCTCCCACAAGGAAGGTGACAGCCCTGAAAGATCTTACTGTTCTTCACCGTCCCCCTGCAGCCTATCTTTATCCACAACAGCACTGGGGATCTCTGCTTTCCCAGAGACTCAGCATCTCATGGTGGTCGTTCTCGGCAGAAACTTTTTCTGAAAAGGCAAACTTACGGCTCCTTCTCCCACAAGGAAGGTGCCAGCCTTGAACTCTCTTGTAGGTCTTCACCATCCCCCTGTAGACTATCTTTAACCACAACAGCACTGGGGATCTCTGCTTTCCCAGAGACTCAGCATCTCATGGTGCTCGTTGTCGGCAGAAACTTTTTCTGAAAAGGCAAAAATCCGGCTCCTTCTCCCACAAGGAAGGTGACAGCCCTGAAAGATCTTACTGTTCTTCACCGTCCCCCTGCAGCCTATCTTTATCCACAACAGCACTGGGGATCTCTGCTTTCCCAGAGACTCAGCATCTCATGGTGGTCGTTCTCGGCAGAAACTTTTTCTGAAAAGGCAAACGTCTGGCTCCTTCTCCCACAAGGAAGGTGCCAGCCCTGAAAGATCTTGCTGTTCTTCACCGTACCCCTGCAGCCTATCCACAGGCACAACAGCACTGGGGATCTCTGCTTTCCCAGAGACTCAGCATGTCACGGTGCTCGTTCTCGGCAGAAACTTTTTCTGAAAAGGCAAACGTCTGGCTCCTTCTCCCACAAGGAAGGTGCCAGCCCTGAAAGCACTTGCAGGTCTTCAGTATCCGTCTGCAGCCTATCCTCAGGCACAACAGCACTGGGGATCTCTGCTTTCCCAGAGACTCAGCATCTAATGGTGTTCGCTCTCGGCAGAGGCTTTTTATTAAAAGGCAAACTTACGGCTCCTTCTCCCACAAGGAAGGTGCCAGCCCTGAAAGCACTTGCTGGTCTTCACCGTCTCCCTGCAGTCTATCCACAGGCACAACAGCACTGGGGATCTCTGCTTTCCCAGAGACTCAGCATCTCACAGTGCTCGTTCTCGGCAGAGCCTCTTTCTGAAAAGGCAAACGTCTGGCTTCTTCTCACACAAGGAAGGTGCCAGCCCTGAAAGATCTTGCTGGTCTTCACCGTCCCCCTGCAGCCTATCCACAGTCACAACAGCACTGGGGATCTCTGCTTTCCCAGACACTCAGCATGTCACGGTGCTCGTTCTCGGCAGAAACTTTTTCTGAAAAGGCAAACGTCTGGCTCCTTCTCCCACAAGGAAGGTGCCAGCCCTGAAAGATCTTGCTGGTCTTCACAGTCCCCCTGCAGCATATCTTTAGCCGCAACAGCACTGGGGATCTCTGCTTTCCCAGAGACTCAGCATGTCACGGTGCTCGTTCTCGGCAGAAACCTTTTCTGAAAAGGCAAACGTCTGGCTCCTTCTCCCACAAGGAAGGTGCCAGCCCTGAAAGTTCTTGCTGGTCTTCACTATCCCTCTGCAGCCTATCTTTAGCCGCAACAGCACTGGGGATCTCTGCTTTCCCAGAGACTCAGCATGTCACGGTGCTCTTTCTCGGCAGAAACTTTTTCTGAAAAGGCAAACGTCTGGCTCCTTCTCCCACAAGGAAGGTGCCAGCCCTGAAAGTTCTTGCTGGTCTTCACTATCCCTCTGCAGCCTATCTTTAGCCACAACAGCACTGGGGATCTCTGCTTTCCCAGAGACTCAGCATGTCACGGTGCTCGTTCTCGGCAGAAACTTTTTCTGAAAAGGCAAACGTCTGGCTCCTTCTCCCACAAGGAAGGTGCCAGCCCTGAAAGTTCTTGCTGGTCTTCACTATCCCTCTGCAGCCTATCTTTAGCCACAACAGCACTGGGGATCTCTGCTTTCCCAGAGACTCAGCATGTCACGGTGCTCGTTCTCGGCAGAAACTTTTTCTGAAAAGGCAAACGTCTGGCTCCTTCTCCCACAAGGAAGGTGCCAGCCCTGAAAGTTCTTGCTGGTCTTCACTATCCCTCTGCAGCCTATCTTTAGCCGCAACAGCACTGGGCATCTCTGCTTTCCCAGAGACTCAGCATGTCACGGTGCTCGTTCTCGGCAGAAACTTTTTCTGAAAAGGCAAACGTCTGGCTCCTTCTCCCACAAGGAAGGTGCCAGCCCTGAAAGCTCTTGCAGGTCTTCACTATCCCTCTGCAGCGTATCTTTAGCCGCAACAGCACTGGGGATCTCTGCTTTCCCAGAGACTCAGCATGTCACGGTGCTCGTTCTCGGCAGAAACTTTTTCTGAAAAGGCAAACGTCTGGCTCCTTCTCCCACAAGGAAGGTGCCAGCCCTGAAAGATCTTCCTGGTCTTCACCGTCCCCCTGCAGCCTATCCACAGGCACAACAGCACTGGGGATCTCTGCTTTCCCAGAGACTCAGCATCTCATGGTGCTCGTTCTCGGCAGAGCCTTTTTCTGAAAAGGCAAACGTCTGGCTCCTTCTCCCACAAGGAAGGTGCCAGCCCTGAAAGATCTTGCAGGTCTTCACTATGCCTCTGCAGCCTATCTTTAGCCGCAACAGCACTGGGGATCTCTGCTTTCCCAGAGACTCAGCATGTCACGGTGCTCGTTCTCGGCAGAAACTTTTTCTGAAAAGGCAAACGTCTGGCTCCTTCTCCCACAAGGAAGGTGCCAGCCCTGAAAGCACTTGCTGGTCTTCACCGTCCCTCTGCAGCGTATCTTTAGCCGCAACAGCACTGGGGATCTCTGCTTTCCCAGAGACTCAGCATCTCATGGTGCTCGCTCTCGGCAGAGCCTTTTTCTGAAAAGGCAAACTTACGGCTCCTTCTCCCACAAGGAAGGTGCCAGCCTTGAACTCTCTTGTAGGTCTTCACCATCCCCCTGTAGACTATCTTTAACCACAACAGCACTGGGGATCTCTGCTTTCCCAGAGACTCAGCATCTCATGGTGCTCGTTGTCGGCAGAAACTTTTTCTGAAAAGGCAAAAATCCGGCTCCTTCTCCCACAAGGAAGGTGACAGCCCTGAAAGATCTTACTGTTCTTCACCGTCCCCCTGCAGCCTATCTTTATCCACAACAGCACTGGGGATCTCTGCTTTCCCAGAGACTCAGCATCTCATGGTGGTCGTTCTCGGCAGAAACTTTTTCTGAAAAGGCAAACGTCTGGCTCCTTCTCCCACAAGGAAGGTGCCAGCCCTGAAAGCACTTGCAGGTCTTCAGTATCCGTCTGCAGCCTATCCTCAGGCACAACAGCACTGGGGATCTCTGCTTTCCCAGAGACTCAGCATCTAATGGTGTTCGCTCTCGGCAGAGGCTTTTTATTAAAAGGCAAACTTACGGCTCCTTCTCCCACAAGGAAGGTGCCAGCCCTGAAAGCACTTGCTGGTCTTCACCGTCTCCCTGCAGTCTATCCACAGGCACAACAGCACTGGGGATCTCTGCTTTCCCAGAGACTCAGCATCTCACAGTGCTCGTTCTCGGCAGAGCCTCTTTCTGAAAAGGCAAACGTCTGGCTTCTTCTCACACAAGGAAGGTGCCAGCCCTGAAAGATCTTGCTGGTCTTCACCGTCCCCCTGCAGCCTATCCACAGTCACAACAGCACTGGGGATCTCTGCTTTCCCAGAGACTCAGCATGTCACGGTGCTCGTTCTCGGCAGAAACTTTTTCTGAAAAGGCAAACGTCTGGCTCCTTCTCCCACAAGGAAGGTGCCAGCCCTGAAAGATCTTGCTGGTCTTCACAGTCCCCCTGCAGCATATCTTTAGCCGCAACAGAACTGGGGATCTCTGCTTTCCCAGAGACTCAGCATGTCACGGTGCTCGTTCTCGGCAGAAACCTTTTCTGAAAAGGCAAACGTCTGGCTCCTTCTCCCACAAGGAAGGTGCCAGCCCTGAAAGTTCTTGCTGGTCTTCACTATCCCTCTGCAGCCTATCTTTAGCCTCAACAGCACTGGGGATCTCTGCTTTCCCAGAGACTCAGCATGTCACGGTGCTCTTTCTCGGCAGAAACTTTTTTCTGAAAAGGCAAACATACGGCTCCTTCTCTCACAAGGAAGGTGCCAACCCTGAAATCTCTTGTAGGTCTTCACCATCCCCCTGTACCCTATCTTTAGCCACAACAGCACTGGGGATCTCTGCTTTCCCAGAGACTCAGCATCTCATGGTGCTCGTTCTCGGCAGAAACTTTTTCTGAAAAGGCAAACGTCTGGCTCCTTCTCCCACAAGGAAGGTGCCAGCCCTGAAAGTTCTTGCTGGTCTTCACTATCCCTCTGCAGCCTATCTTTAGCCGCAACAGCACTGGGGATCTCTGCGTTCCCAGAGACTCAGCATGTCACGGTGCTCGTTCTCGGCAGAAACTTTTTCTGAAAAGGCAAACGTCTGGCTCCTTCTCCCACAAGGAAGGTGCCAGCCCTGAAAGTTCTGGCTGGTCTTCACTATCCCTCTGCAGCCTATCTTTAGCCGCAACAGCACTGGGGATCTCTGCTTTCCCAGAGACTCCGCATGTCACGGTGCTCGTTCTCGGCAGAAACTTTTTCTGAAAAGGCAAACGTCTGGCTCCTTCTCCCACAAGGAAGGTGCCAGCCCTGAAAGTTCTTGCTGGTCTTCACTATCCCTCTGCAGCCTATCTTTAGCCGCAACAGCACTGGGGATCTCTGCTTTCCCAGAGACTCAGCATGTCACGGTGCTCGTTCTCGGCAGAAACTTTTTCTGAAAAGGCAAACGTCTGGCTCCTTCTCCCACAAGGAAGGTGCCAGCCCTGAAAGATCTTGCTGGTCTTCACCGTCCCCCTGCAGCCTATCCACAGGCACAACAGCACTGGGGATCTCTGCTTTCCCAGAGACTCAGCATCTCATGGTGCTCGCTTACGGCAGAACCTTTTTCTGAAGAGGCAAACGTCTGGCTCAATCTTCCACAAGAAAGGTGCCAGCCCTGAAAGCTCTTGCAGGTCTTCACTATCCCTCTGCAGCCTATGTTTAGCCTCAACAGCACTGGGGATCTCTGCTTTCCCAGAGACTCAGCATGTCATGGTGCTCGTTGTCGGCAGAAACTTTTTCTGAAAAGGCAAACATCCGGCTCCTTCTCCCACAAGGAAGGTGACAGCCCTGAAAGATCTTGCTGGTCTTCACCATCCCCCTGCAGCCTATCCACAGGCACAACAGCACTGGGGATCTCTGCTTTCCCAGCGACTCAGCATGTCACGGTGCTCGTTCTCGGCAGAAACTTTTTCTGAAAAGGCAAACGTCTGGCTCAATCTTCCACAAGTAAGGTGCCAGCCCTGAAAGCTCTTGCAGGTCTTCACTATCCCTCTGCAGCCTATCTTTAGCCGCAACAGCACTGGGGATCTCTGCTTTCCCAGAGACTCAGCATGTCACGGTGCTCGTTCTCGGCAGAAACTTTTTCTGAAAAGGCAAACCTCTGGCTCCTTCTCTCACAAGGAAGGTGCCAGCCCTGAAAGATCTTACTGGTCTTCACCGTCCCCCTGCAGCCTATCCACAGGCACAACAGCACTGGCGATCTCTGCTTTCCCAGAGACTCAGCATCTCAAGGTGCTAGCTCTCGGAAGAAACTTTTTCTGAAAAGGCAAATGTCTGGCTCCTTCTCCCACAAGGAAGGTGCCAGCCCTGAAAGATCTTGCAGGTCTTCACTATCCCTCTGCAGCCTATCTTTAGCCGCAACAGCACTGGGGATCTCTGCTTTCCCAGACACTCAGCATGTCACGGTGCTCGTTCTCGGCAGAAACTTTTTCTGAAAAGGCAAACGTCTGGCTCCTTCTCCCACAAGGCAGGTGCCAGCCCTGAATGATCTTGCTGGTCTTCACCGTCCCCCTGCAGCCTATCCACAGGCACAACAGCACTGGGGATCTCTGCTTTCCCAGAGACTCAGCATGTCACGGTGCTCGTTCTCGGCAGAAACTTTTTCTGAAAAGGCAAACGTCTGGCTCCTTCTCCCACAAGGAAGGTGCCAGCCCTGAAAGCTCTTGCAGGTCTTCACTATCCCTCTGCAGCCTATCTTTAGCTGCAACAGCACTGGGGATCTCTGCTTTCCCAGAGACTCAGCATGTCACGGTGCTCGTTCTCGGCAGAAACTTTTTCTGAAAAGGCAAACGTCTGGCTCCTTCTCCCACAAGGAAGGTGCCAGCCCTGAAAGCTCTTGCAGGTCTTCACTATCCCTCTGCAGCCTATCTTTAGCCGCAACAGCACTGGGTGTAGACATTCGTCTGATCACCCCGTGGGACTCGGCACAGGGTCCACCATACCCTGGGCCACAGAGCACTGACACCAATATGAGGATGCTGCAAATGTCGTTTATTCAACTGCGTCACGCCCTTATATACTGTCTGTCGGTCATCCCGCCTCCCTTAACCCTTCTCTTTCCGTACATCGCGAGATCTTCCGAGCGCCAATCCCTACAAGTCCCCCCTCACTATGGCGGATGACCGACGGTACAAACTGGCGTTACAGCTATAAGCGATCCCACCACCTTATGGTAATTCGTGTACTGGTGGGTACCCGCACTCTGTATAAAGAGTTTCCGCACGCAAACAGTCAGTGCTGGTATCCCACAACAAACCATAATAACCACCACCAAAAGGATTCCAAATAGGGTCAACGTTTTTCAGTCAATCAAAGACAGGAGCCATTGCCAGGTCGACGAGAGGAGATTGTCAAGCCACTGTCACCTGCCTCCTGTAATTGATTGGCTTTGTCTAAAAGCATATCATAGTCCCCTGCTTATGGGGTACACACAGCGGTTGCTGTAAAGTGGATCTGCGGTGTTCAAAACATCGGTCACACCATTTTGATGTTCGGCTGGTGCGTCTCCAGAGTTGTTGTCCACAGCGGTCATACTTGGTAAGCACCCAAGGGTCACAACGACCACAGTGCAGGTACTCAGATGATCTTCTGAACGGCATCCTGCAAAATAACTCACAACAAATCGTTATTGACTGAGGTCTGGTTTCAACCACCGTGACGGCACCCAGCGCACACGTGAGTCTGGGTGCTCTGATGATTGTACTGCAGTATACCCTCTTCCCTGTGTCACCAAGCGCCTCCCACCTTCCCACTTTCCTGTTTCTGGGTCTTTCTTGTTGGGTCTCAACTAGTGCTGCTTGTAATCTGTTTGTCCAAGCTTCTTTCTAAATCAAAAAAAAATGGGAGTCAAAATCATACTGCAAAACTGTCGCGAATCCCAGGGAGTCAGTGAACCTGAAAAAACCACATCTAAAAGAGAGCCTGTCATGGGATGTCCTAAGCCGTATTCATCCACGGTCTTCTTCACTTGTTGCAAAAGCTTGCTATCTAACGGAGACCACTCCACCCCTACACCACCTGGACCAGCTCGGACTGGGCAAACTAAAGGGGGTCCTTCAAAGCGTATGCCGTCCATAACACATTCCTTTGCTACAATTTTCCAGTCTGGCAACGTGACCTTCGGTGAATCGGGAACTCCTTTCTGTTCCCCAGCTGCTTGTAGCAGCTGCCGCTGTTGCTTCACCTGCTCCTGTATCTCCTCTACTACTCGCTGCAACATCTGCAGCGGATCTGTAGCTGGGTCGGGCGCAGGTATTAAAGGCATAGGCGTTGCCTTTTCACTGGCTGCTGCCGACTGCGCCTTACAGCCGGAGATAGCCTTTTGTTTTACCGCTGCGTGCGGCGGACGACAGCGGTTTCCGCCCACCAGTTGCCACGCCTCCTCTAACCGTTGAGCCGACCCCTCGATTGAGTCCGGCCCACTCTCTTCCTCTTCCGTTACACGCGTAAGAGGGGGTGTCCTGACTTTCCTTCCTCCTTTGGCCGTGCTCCGCCTCTCCCGACCTCCGGAGAGACATCCGGGGAGAAGGCGGATGTCGGCGCCATCTTAGGGTGAGCTTGTGGCGCGGTTCGCAAAACACGTCCCGGCACCCAATCCTCCGGATCATACAGGGGAACCGCTCCCTCCTCTACCTGCTCCTTTTCTGATCCCTTCATCACCGCCCTCTCCGCCTCCTCTAGTCTCTGCCTCTCCTTCTCCCGTCTCCTTTGCTCAGCCACGGGTTCCTCTGCCTCCTGAATTAACTGTCGCTCTTTCTCCCGCTCCTCCTCTCTCGCCCGTTCACGCTCCCGTTCAAACTCCTCCCAAGGGTATCCCGGTGGTTTGGCCGGTGCCGACGGCTGCACTGGGAGCACCAGAGGCGTCTGCTCCGCTACCTCTGTCAGCCCTTCTGTCCGCGCCTCCCCATCCGCCTGCACGCCCCGATCCGCCTGCGCGTGCATCAATCTCTTTGCTTCCTTCCATGTTAAGCCCTCCTCCCGCACTTTCCAGAAAATCGCCCTAATCCGCCCCCACGTCTTTAACTCCGGACCATGCTGCGTCGCCATAGCCCGTTCCGCTAAAGCCGCGGTGCATTTCGGCCAGCACTCAGGAGACAATATGTCCCCCGGGCGCTCTATCGCTTCCTCTTTCAGGAGCCGCTCTAGGCAAGCTTTCGCTTCTTTTTGTCCCATAGGGATTTTTACCTCTCTAGAGCATGAGTCCAACACCTTCAGGACTCCTTCCATGCCTGGCCAGGCCTTCGATTACGCCCCGCGTAATCCGCCGATGTCCAATCACGTCGGGGTCACCACTTGTAGACATTCGTCTGATCACCCCGTGGGACTCGGCACAGGGTCCACCATACCCTGGGCCACAGAGCACTGACACCAATATGAGGATGCTGCAAATGGCGTTTATTCAACTGCGTCACGCCCTTATATACTGTCTGTCGGTCATCCCGCCTCCCTTAACCCTTCTCTTTCCGTACATCGCGAGATCTTCCGAGCGCCAATCCCTACACTGGGGATCTCTGCTTTCCCAGACACTCAGCATGTCACGGTGCTCGTTCTCGGCAGAAACTTTTTCTGAAAAGGCAAACGTCTGGCTCCTTCTCCCACAAGGAAGGTGCCAGCCCTGAAAGATCTTGCAGGTCTTCACTATCCCTCTGCAGCCTATCTTTAGCCGCAACAGCACTGGGGATCTCTGCTTTCCCAGAGACTCAGCATGTCACGGTGCTCGTTCTCGGCAGAAACTTTTTCTGTAAAGGCAAACGTCTGGCTCCTTCTCCCACAAGGAAGGTGCCAGCCCTGAAAGCACTTGCTGGTCTTCACCGTCCCCCTGCAGCCTATCCACAGGCACAACAGCACTGGGGATCTCTGCTTTCCCAGAGACTCAGCATCTCATGGTGCTCGCTCTCGGCAGAGCCTTTTTCTGAAAAGGCAAACTTACGGCTCCTTCTCCCACAAGGAAGGTGCCAAGGTGCCAGCCCTGAACTCTCTTGTAGGTCTTCACCATCCCCCTGTAGACTATCTATAGCCGCAACAGCACTGGGGAGCTCTGCTTTCCCAGAGATTCAGCATCTTATGGTGCTCGCTTACGGCAGAAACTTTTTCTGAAAAGGCAAACGTATGGCTCCATCTTCCACAAGAAAGGTGCCAGCCCTGAAAGCTCTTGCAGGTCTTCACTATCCCTCTGCAGCCTATGTTTAGCCTCAACAGCACTGGGGATCTCTGCTTTCCCAGCGACTCAGCATGTCACGGTGCTCGTTCTCGGCAGAAACTTTTTCTGAAAAGGCAAACGTCTGGCTCAATCTTCCACAAGTAAGGTGCCAGCCCTGAAAGCTCTTGCAGGTCTTCACTATCCCTCTGCAGCCTATCTTTAGCCGCAACAGCACTGGGGATCTCTGCTTTCCCAGAGACTCAGCATGTCACGGTGCTCGTTCTCGGCAGAAACTTTTTCTGAAAAGGCAAACCTCTGGCTCCTTCTCCCACAAGGAAGGTGCCAGCCCTGAAAGATCTTACTGGTCTTCACCGTCCCCCTGCAGCCTATCCACAGGCACAACAGCACTGGCGATCTCTGCTTTCCCAGAGACTCAGCATCTCAAGGTGCTAGCTCTCGGAAGAAACTTTTTCTGAAAAGGCAAATGTCTGGCTCCTTCTCCCACAAGGAAGGTGCCAGCCCTGAAATATCTTGCAGGTCTTCACTATCCCTCTGCAGCCTATCTTTAGCCGCAACAGCACTGGGGATCTCTGCTTTCCCAGAGACTCAGCATGTCACGGTGCTCGTTCTCGGCAGAATCTTTTTCTGAAAAGGCAAACGTCTGGCTCCTTCTCCCACAAGGCAGGTGCCAGCCCTGAATGATCTTGCTGGTCTTCACCGTCCCCCTGCAGCCTATCCACAGGCACAACAGCACTGGGGATCTCTGCTTTCCCAGAGACTCAGCATGTCACGGTGCTCGTTCTCGGCAGAAACCTTTTCTGAAAAGGCAAATGTCTGGCTCCTTCTCCCACAAGGAAGGTGCCAGCCCTGAAAGCTCTTGCAGGTCTTCACTATCCCTCTGCAGCCTATCTTTAGCCGCAACAGCACTGGGGATCTCTGCTTTCCCAGAGACTCAGCATGTCACGGTGCTCGTTCTCGGCAGAAACTTTTTCTGAAAAGGCAAACGTCTGGCTCCTTCTCCCACAAGGAAGGTGCCAGCCCTGAAAGCTCTTGCAGGTCTTCACTATCCCTCTGCAGCCTATCTTTAGCCGCAACAGCACTGGGTGTAGACATTCGTCTGATCACCCCGTGGGACTCGGCACAGGGTCCACCATACCCTGGGCCACAGAGCACTGACACCAATATGAGGATGCTGCAAATGGCGTTTATTCAACTGCGTCACGCCCTTATATACTGTCTGTCGGTCATCCCGCCTCCCTTAACCCTTCTCTTTCCGTACATCGCGAGATCTTCCGAGCGCCAATCCCTACAAGTCCCCCCTCACTATGGCGGATGACCGACGGTACAAACTGGCGTTACAGCTATAAGCGATCCCACCACCTCATGGTAATTCGTGTACTGGTGGGTACCCGCACTCTGTATAAAGAGTTTCCGCACGCAAACAGTCAGTGCTGGTATCCCACAACAAACCATAATAACCACCACCAAAAGGATTCCAAATAGGGTCAACGTTTTTCAGTCAATCAAAGACAGGAGCCATTGCCAGGTCGACGAGAGGAGATTGTCAAGCCACTGTCACCTGCCTCCTGTAATTGATTGGCTTTGTCTAAAAGCATATCATAGTCCCCTGCTTATGGGGTACACACAGCGGTTGCTGTAAAGTGGATCTGCGGTGTTCAAAACATCGGTCACACCATTTTGATGTTCGGCTGGTGCGTCTCCAGAGTTGTTGTCCACAGCGGTCATACTTGGTAAGCACCCAAGGGTCACAACGACCACAGTGCAGGTACTCAGATGATCTTCTGAACGGCATCCTGCAAAATAACTCACAACAAATCGTTATTGACTGAGGTCTGGTTTCAACCACCGTGACGGCACCCAGCGCACACGTGAGTCTGGGTGCTCTGATGATTGTACTGCAGTATACCCTCTTCCCTGTGTCACCAAGCGCCTCCCACCTTCCCACTTTCCTGTTTCTGGGTCTTTCTTGTTGGGTCTCAACTAGTGCTGCTTGTAATCTGTTTGTCCAAGCTTCTTTCTAAATCAAAAAAAAATGGGAGTCAAAATCATACTGCAAAACTGTCGCGAATCCCAGGGAGTCAGTGAACCTGAAAAAACCACATCTAAAAGAGAGCCTGTCATGGGATGTCCTAAGCCGTATTCATCCACGGTCTTCTTCACTTGTTGCAAAAGCTTGCTATCTAACGGAGACCACTCCACCCCTACACCACCTGGACCAGCTCGGACTGGGCAAACTAAAGGGGGTCCTTCAAAGCGTATGCCGTCCATAACACATTCCTTTGCTACAATTTTCCAGTCTGGCAACGTGACCTTCGGTGAATCGGGAACTCCTTTCTGTTCCCCAGCTGCTTGTAGCAGCTGCCGCTGTTGCTTCACCTGCTCCTGTATCTCCTCTACTACTCGCTGCAACATCTGCAGCGGATCTGTAGCTGGGTCGGGCGCAGGTATTAAAGGCATAGGCGTTGCCTTTTCACTGGCTGCTGCCGACTGCGCCTTACAGCCGGAGATAGCCTTTTGTTTTACCGCTGCGTGCGGCGGACGACAGCGGTTTCCGCCCACCAGTTGCCATGCCTCCTCTAACCGTTGAGCCGACCCCTCGATTGAGTCCGGCCCACTCTCTTCCTCTTCCGCTACGCGCGTAAGAGGGGGTGTCCTGACTTTCCTTCCTCCTTTGGCCGTGCTCCGCCTCTCCCGACCTCCGGAGAGACATCCGGGGAGAAGGCGGATGTCAGCGCCATCTTAGGGTGAGCTTGTGGCGCGGTTCGCAAAACACGTCCCGGCACCCAATCCTCCGGATCATACAGGGGAACCGCTCCCTCCTCTACCTGCTCCTTTTCTGATCCCTTCATCACCGCCCTCTCCGCCTCCTCTAGTCTCTGCCTCTCCCTCTCCCGTCTCCTTTGCTCAGCCACGGGTTCCTCTGCCTCCTGAATTAACTGTCGCTCTTTCTCCCGCTCCTCCTCTCTCGCCCGTTCACGCTCCCGTTCAAACTCCTCCCAAGGGTATCCCGGTGGTTCGGCCGGTGCCAACGGCTGCACTGGGAGCACCAGAGGCGTCTGCTCCGCTACCTCCGTCAGCCCTTCTGTCCGCGCCTCCCCATCCGCCTGCACGCCCCGATCCGCCTGCGCGTGCATCAATCTCTTTGCTTCCTTCCATGTTAAGCCCTCCTCCCGCACTTTCCAGAAAATCGCCCTAATCCGCCCCCACGTCTTTAACTCCGGACCATGCTGCGTCGCCATAGCCCGTTCCACTAAAGCCGCGGTGCATTTCGGCCAGCACTCAGGAGACAATATGTCCCCCGGGCGCTCTATCGCTTCCTCTTTCAGGAGCCGCTCTAGGCAAGCTTTCGCTTCTTTTTGTCCCATAGGGATTTTTACCTCTCTAGAGCATGAGTCCAACACCTTCAGGACTCCTTCCATGCCTGGCCAGGCCTTCGATTACGCCCCGCGTAATCCGCCGATGTCCAATCACGTCGGGGTCACCACTTGTAGACATTCGTCTGATCACCCCGTGGGACTCGGCACAGGGTCCACCATACCCTGGGCCACAGAGCACTGACACCAATATGAGGATGCTGCAAATGGCGTTTATTCAACTGCGTCACGCCCTTATATACTGTCTGTCGGTCATCCCGCCTCCCTTAACCCTTCTCTTTCCGTACATCGCGAGATCTTCCGAGCGCCAATCCCTACACTGGGGATCTCTGCTTTCCCAGCGACTCAGCATGTCACGGTGCTCGTTCTCGGCAGAAACTTTTTCTGAAAAGGCAAACGTCTGGCTCCTTCTCCCACAAGGAAGGTGCCAGCCCTGAAAGATCTTGCAGGTCTTCACTATCCCTCTGCAGCCTATCTATAGCCGCAACAGCACTGGGGAGCTCTGCTTTCCCAGAGATTCAGCATCTTATGGTGCTCGCTTACGGCAGAGCGTTTTTCTGAAGAGGCAAACGTATGGCTCCATCTTCCACAAGGAAGGTGCCAGCCCTGAAAGCTCTTGCAGGTCTTCACTATCCCTCTGCAGCCTATCTTTAGCCGCAACAGCACTGGGGATCTCTGCTTTCCCAGAGACTCAGCATGTCACGGTGCTCGTTCTCGGCAGAAACTTTTTCTGAAAAGGCAAACGTCTGGCTCCTTCTCCCACAAGGAAGGTGCCAGCCCTGAAAGCTCTTGCTGGTCTTCACTATCCCTCTGCAGCCTATCTTTAGCCGCAACAGAACTGGGGATCTGTGCTTTCCCAGAGACTCCGCATGTCACGGTGCTCGTTCTCGGCAGAAACTTTTTCTGAAAAGGCAAACGTCTGGCTCCTTCTCCCACAAGGAAGGTGCCAGCCCTGAAAGCTCTTGCAGGTCTTCACTATCCCTCTGCAGCCTATCTTTAGCCGCAACAGCACTGGGGATCTCTGCTTTCCCAGAGACTCAGCATGTCACGGTGCTCGTTCTCGGCAGAAACTTTTTCTGAAAAGGCAAACGTCTGGCTCCTTCTCCCACAAGGAAGGTGCCAGCCCTTAAAGATCTTGCTGGTCTTCACTGTCCCCCTGCAGCCTATCCACAGGCACAACAGCACTGGGGATCTCTGCTTTTCCAGAGACTCAGCATGTCACGGTGCTCGTTCTCGGCAGAAACTTTTTCTGAAAAGACAAACTTACGGCTCCTTCTCCCACAAGGAAGGTGCCAGCCCTGAAAGCTCTTGCTGGTCTTCACTATCCCTCTGCAGCCTATCTTTAGCTGCAACAGCACTGGGGATCTCTGCTTTCCCAGAGACTCAGCATGTCACGGTGCTCGTTCTCGGCAGAAACTTTTTCTGAAAAGGCAAACGTCTGGCTCCTTCTCCCACAAGGAAGGTGCCAGCCCTTAAAGATCTTGCTGGTCTTCACCGTCCCCCTGCAGCGTATCCACAGGCACAACAGCACTGGGGATCTCTGCTTTCCCAGAGACTCAGCATGTCACGGTGCTCGTTCTCGGCAGAAACTTTTTCTGAAAAGACAAACTTACGGCTCCTTCTCCCACAAGGAAGGTGCCAGCCCTGAAAGCTCTTGCTGGTCTTCACTATCCCTCTGCAGCCTATCTTTAGCCGCAACAGAACTGGGGCTCTATGCTTTCCCAGAGACTCCGCATGTCACGGTGCTCGTTCTCGGCAGAAACTTTTTCTGAAAAGACAAACTTACGGCTCCTTCTCCCACAAGGAAGGTGCCAGCCCTGAAAGCTCTTGCTGGTCTTCACTATCCCTCTGCAGCCTATCCACAGGCACAACAGCACTGGGGATCTCTGCTTTCCCAGAGACTCAGCATGTCACGGTGCTCGTTCTCGGCAGAAACTTTTTCTGAAAAGACAAACTTACGGCTCCTTCTCCCACAAGGAAGGTGCCAGCCCTGAAAGCTCTTGCTGGTCTTCACTATCCCTCTGCAGCCTATCTTTAGCCGCAACAGAACTGGGGATCTGTGCTTTCCCAGAGACTCCGCATGTCACGGTGCTCGTTCTCGGCAGAAACTTTTTCTGAAAAGGCAAACGTCTGGCTCCTTCTCCCACAAGGAAGGTGCCAGCCATGAAAGCTCTTGCAGGTCTTCACTATCCCTCTGCAGCCTATCTTTAGCCGCAACAGCACTGGGGATCTCTGCTTTGCCAGAGACTCAGCATGTCACGGTGCTCGTTCTCGGCAGAAACTTTTTCTGAAAAGGCAAACGTCTGGCTCCTTCTCCCACAAGGAAGGTGCCAGCCCTTAAAGATCTTGCTGGTCTTCACCGTCCCCCTGCAGCATATCCACAGGCACAACATCACTGGGGATCTCTGCTTTCCCAGAGACTCAGCATGTCACGGTGCTCGTTCTCGGCAGAAACTTTTTCTGAAAAGGCAAACGTCTGGCTCCTTCTCCCACAAGGAAGGTGCCAGCCCTTAAAGATCTTGCTGGTCTTCACTGTCCCCCTGCAGCCTATCCACAGGCACAACAGCACTGGGGATCTCTGCTTTCCTAGAGACTCAGCATGTCACGGTGCTCGTTCTCGGCAGAAACTTTTTCTGAAAAGACAAACTTACGGCTCCTTCTCCCACAAGGAAGGTGCCAGCCCTGAAAGCTCTTGCTGGTCTTCACTATCCCTCTGCAGCCTATCTTTAGCCGCAACAGCACTGGGGATCTGTGCTTTCCCAGAGACTCCGCATGTCACGGTGCTCGTTCTCGGCAGAAACTTTTTCTGAAAAGGCAAACGTCTGGCTCCTTCTCCCACAAGGAAGGTGCCAGCCCTGAAAGCTCTTGCAGGTCTTCACTATCCCTCTGCAGCCTATCTTTAGCCGCAACAGCACTGGGGATCTCTGCTTTCCCAGACACTCAGCATGTCACGGTGCTCGTTCTCGGCAGAAACTTTTTCTGAAAAGGCAAACGTCTGGCTCCTTCTCCCACAAGGAAGGTGCCAGCCCTGAAAGCTCTTGCAGGTCTTCACTATCCCTCTGCAGCCTATCTTTAGCCGTAACAGCACTGGGTGTAGACATTCGTCTGATCACCCCGTGGGACTCGGCACAGGGTCCACCATACCCTGGGCCACAGAGCACTGACACCAATATGAGGATGCTGCAAATGGCGTTTATTCAACTGCGTCACGCCCTTATATACTGTCTGTCGGTCATCCCGCCTCCCTTAACCCTTCTCTTTCCGTACATCGCGAGATCTTCCGAGCGCCAATCCCTACAAGTCCCCCCTCACTATGGCGGATGACCGACGGTACAAACTGGCGTTACAGCTATAAGCGATCCCACCACCTCATGGTAATTCGTGTACTGGTGGGTACCCGCACTCTGTATAAAGAGTTTCCGCACGCAAACAGTCAGTGCTGGTATCCCACAACAAACCATAATAACCACCACCAAAAGGATTCCAAATAGGGTCAACGTTTTTCAGTCAATCAAAGACAGGAGCCATTGCCAGGTCGACGAGAGGAGATTGTCAAGCCACTGTCACCTGCCTCCTGTAATTGATTGGCTTTGTCTAAAAGCATATCATAGTCCCCTGCTTATGGGGTACACACAGCGGTTGCTGTAAAGTGGATCTGCGGTGTTCAAAACATCGGTCACACCATTTTGATGTTCGGCTGGTGCGTCTCCAGAGTTGTTGTCCACAGCGGTCATACTTGGTAAGCACCCAAGGGTCACAACGACCACAGTGCAGGTACTCAGATGATCTTCTGAACGGCATCCTGCAAAATAACTCACAACAAATCGTTATTGACTGAGGTCTGGTTTCAACCACCGTGACGGCACCCAGCGCACACGTGAGTCTGGGTGCTCTGATGATTGTACTGCAGTATACCCTCTTCCCTGTGTCACCAAGCGCCTCCCACCTTCCCACTTTCCTGTTTCTGGGTCTTTCTTGTTGGGTCTCAACTAGTGCTGCTTGTAATCTGTTTGTCCAAGCTTCTTTCTAAATCAAAAAAAAATGGGAGTCAAAATCATACTGCAAAACTGTCGCGAATCCCAGGGAGTCAGTGAACCTGAAAAAACCACATCTAAAAGAGAGCCTGTCATGGGATGTCCTAAGCCGTATTCATCCACGGTCTTCTTCACTTGTTGCAAAAGCTTGCTATCTAACGGAGACCACTCCACCCCTACACCACCTGGACCAGCTCGGACTGGGCAAACTAAAGGGGGTCCTTCAAAGCGTATGCCGTCCATAACACATTCTTTGCTACAATTTTCCAGTCTGGCAACGTGACCTTCGGTGAATCGGGAACTCCTTTCTGTTCCCCAGCTGCTTGTAGCAGCTGCCGCTGTTGCTTCACCTGCTCCTGTATCTCCTCTACTACTCGCTGCAACATCTGCAGCGGATCTGTAGCTGGGTCGGGCGCAGGTATTAAAGGCATAGGCGTTGCCTTTTCACTGGCTGCTGCCGACTGCGCCTTACAGCCGGAGATAGCCTTTTGTTTTACCGCTGCGTGCGGCGGACGACAGCGGTTTCCGCCCACCAGTTGCCACGCCTCCTCTAACCGTTGAGCCGACCCCTCGATTGAGTCCGGCCCACTCTCTTCCTCTTCCGCTACGCGCGTAAGAGGGGGTGTCCTGACTTTCCTTCCTCCTTTGGCCGTGCTCCGCCTCTCCCGACCTCCGGAGAGACATCCGGGGAGAAGGCGGATGTCGGCGCCATCTTAGGGTGAGCTTGTGGCGCGGTTCGCAAAACACGTCCCGGCACCCAATCCTCCGGATCATACAGGGGAACCGCTCCCTCCTCTACCTGCTCCTTTTCTGATCCCTTCATCACCGCCCTCTCCGCCTCCTCTAGTCTCTGCCTCTCCTTCTCCCGTCTCCTTTGCTCAGCCACGGGTTCCTCTGCCTCCTGAATTAACTGTCGCTCTTTCTCCCGCTCCTCCTCTCTCGCCCGTTCACGCTCCCGTTCAAACTCCTCCCAAGGGTATCCCGGTGGTTCGGCCGGTGCCGACGGCTGCACTGGGAGCACCAGAGGCGTCTGCTCCGCTACCTCCGTCAGCCCTTCTGTCCGCGCCTCCCCATCCGCCTGCACGCCCCGATCCGCCTGCGCGTGCATCAATCTCTTTGCTTCCTTCCATGTTAAGCCCTCCTCCCGCACTTTCCAGAAAATCGCCCTAATCCGCCCCCACGTCTTTAACTCCGGACCATGCTGCGTCGCCATAGCCCGTTCCGCTAAAGCCGCGGTGCATTTCGGCCAGCACTCAGGAGACAATATGTCCCCCGGGCGCTCTATCGCTTCCTCTTTCAGGAGCCGCTCTAGGCAAGCTTTCGCTTCTTTTTGTCCCATAGGGATTTTTACCTCTCTAGAGCATGAGTCCAACACCTTCAGGACTCCTTCCATGCCTGGCCAGGCCTTCGATTACGCCCCGCGTAATCCGCCGATGTCCAATCACGTCGGGGTCACCACTTGTAGACATTCGTCTGATCACCCCGTGGGACTCGGCACAGGGTCCACCATACCCTGGGCCACAGAGCACTGACACCAATATGAGGATGCTGCAAATGGCGTTTATTCAACTGCGTCACGCCCTTATATACTGTCTGTCGGTCATCCCGCCTCCCTTAACCCTTCTCTTTCCGTACATCGCGAGATCTTCCGAGCGCCAATCCCTACACTGGGGATCTCTGCTTTCCCAGCGACTCAGCATGTCACGGTGCTCGTTCTCGGCAGAAACTTTTTCTGAAAAGGCAAACGTCTGGCTCCTTCTCCCACAAGGAAGGTGCCAGCCCTGAAAGATCTTGCAGGTCTTCACTATCCCTCTGCAGCCTATCTTTAGCCGCAACAGCACTGGGGATCTCTGCTTTGCCAGAGACTCAGCATGTCACGGTGCTCGTTCTCGGCAGAAACTTTTTCTGAAAAGGCAAACGTCTGGCTCCTTCTCCCACAAGGAAGGTGCCAGCCCTGAAAGCACTTGCTGGTCTTCACCGTCCCCCTGCAGCCTATCCACAGGCACAACAGCACTGGGGATCTCTGCTTTCCCAGAGACTCAGCATCTCATGGTGCTCGCTCTCGGCAGAGCCTTTTTCTGAAAAGGCAAACTTACGGCTCCTTCTCCCACAAGGAAGGTGCCAGCCCTGAACTCTCTTGTAGGTCTTCACCATCCCCCTGTAGACTATCTATAGCCGCAACAGCACTGGGGAGCTCTGCTTTCCCAGAGATTCAGCATCTTATGGTGCTCGCTTACGGCAGAGCGTTTTTCTGAAGAGGCAAACGTATGGCTCCATCTTCCAGAAGGAAGGTGCCAGCCCTGAAAGCTCTTGCTGGTCTTCACTATCCCTCTGCAGCCTATCTTTAGCCGCAACAGCACTGGGGATCTCTGCTTTCCCAGAGACTCAGCATGTCACGGTGCTCGTTCTCGGCAGAAACTTTTTCTGAAAAGGCAAATGTCTGGCTCCTTCTCCCACAAGGAAGGTGCCAGCCCTGAAAGCTCTTGCAGGTCTTCACTATCCCTCTGCAGCCTATCTTTAGCCGCAACAGCACTGGGGATCTCTGCTTTCCCAGAGACTCAGCATGTCACGGTGCTCGTTCTCAGCAGAAACTTTTTCTGAAAAGGCAAACGTCTGGCTCCTTCTCCCACAAGGAAGGTGCCAGCCCTTAAAGATCTTGCTGGTCTTCACTGTCCCCCTGCAGCATATCCACAGGCACAACAGCACTGGGGATCTCTGCTTTCCCAGAGACTCAGCATGTCACGGTGCTCGTTCTCGGCAGAAACTTTTTCTGAAAAGACAAACTTACGGCTCCTTCTCCCACAAGGAAGGTGCCAGCCCTGAAAGCTCTTGCTGGTCTTCACTATCCCTCTGCAGCCTATCTTTAGCCGCAACAGAACTGGGGCTCTATGCTTTCCCAGAGACTCCGCATGTCACGGTGCTCGTTCTCGGCAGAAACTTTTTCTGAAAAGACAAACTTACGGCTCCTTCTCCCACAAGGAAGGTGCCAGCCCTGAAAGCTCTTGCTGGTCTTCACTATCCCTCTGCAGCCTATCCACAGGCACAACAGCACTGGGGATCTCTGCTTTCCCAGAGACTCAGCATGTCACGGTGCTCGTTCTCGGCAGAAACTTTTTCTGAAAAGACAAACTTACGGCTCCTTCTCCCACAAGGAAGGTGCCAGCCCTGAAAGCTCTTGCTGGTCTTCACTATCCCTCTGCAGCCTATCTTTAGCCGCAACAGAACTGGGGATCTGTGCTTTCCCAGAGACTCCGCATGTCACGGTGCTCGTTCTCGGCAGAAACTTTTTCTGAAAAGGCAAACGTCTGGCTCCTTCTCCCACAAGGAAGGTGCCAGCCCTGAAAGCTCTTGCAGGTCTTCACTATCCCTCTGCAGCCTATCTTTAGCCGCAACAGCACTGGGGATCTCTGCTTTGCCAGAGACTCAGCATGTCACGGTGCTCGTTCTCGGCAGAAACTTTTTCTGAAAAGGCAAACGTCTGGCTCCTTCTCCCACAAGGAAGGTGCCAGCCCTTAAAGATCTTGCTGGTCTTCACCGTCCCCCTGCAGCATATCCACAGGCACAACATCACTGGGGATCTCTGCTTTCCCAGAGACTCAGCATGTCACGGTGCTCGTTCTCGGCAGAAACTTTTTCTGAAAAGGCAAACGTCTGGCTCCTTCTCCCACAAGGAAGGTGCCAGCCCTGAAAGATCTTGCTGGTCTTCACTATCCCTCTGCAGCCTATCTTTAGCCGCAACAGCACTGGGGATCTGTGCTTTCCCAGAGACTCAGCATGTCACGGTGCTCGTTCTCGGCAGAAACTTTTTCTGAAAAGGCAAACGTCTGGCTCCTTCTCCCACAAGGAAGGTGCCAGCCCTGAAAGATCTTGCAGGTCTTCACTATCCCTCTGCAGCCTATCTTTAGCCGCAACAGCACTGGGGATCTCTGCTTTCCCAGAGACTCAGCATGTCACGGTGCTCGTTCTCAGCAGAAACTTTTTCTGAAAAGGCAAACGTCTGGCTCCTTCTCCCACAAGGAAGCTGCCAGCCCTGAAAGCTCTTGCAGGTCTTCACTATCCCTCTGCAGCCTATCCACAGGCACAACAGCACTGGGGATCTCTGCTTTCCCAGAGACTCAGCATCTCATGGTGCTCGCTCTCGGCAGAGCCTTTTTCTGAAAAGGCAAACTTACGGCTCCTTCTCCCACAAGGAAGGTGCCAGCCCTGAACTCTCTTGTAGGTCTTCACCATCCCCCTGTAGACTATCTATAGCCGCAACAGCACTGGGGAGCTCTGCTTTCCCAGAGATTCAGCATCTTATGGTGCTCGCTTACGGCAGAGCGTTTTTCTGAAGAGGCAAACGTATGGCTCCATCTTCCAGAAGGAAGGTGCCAGCCCTGAAAGCTCTTGCTGGTCTTCACTATCCCTCTGCAGCCTATCTTTAGCCGCAACAGCACTGGGGATCTCTGCTTTCCCAGAGACTCAGCATGTCACGGTGCTCGTTCTCGGCAGAAACTTTTTCTGAAAAGGCAAATGTCTGGCTCCTTCTCCCACAAGGAAGGTGCCAGCCCTGAAAGCTCTTGCAGGTCTTCACTATCCCTCTGCAGCCTATCTTTAGCCGCAACAGCACTGGGGATCTCTGCTTTCCCAGAGACTCAGCATGTCACGGTGCTCGTTCTCAGCAGAAACTTTTTCTGAAAAGGCAAACGTCTGGCTCCTTCTCCCACAAGGAAGGTGCCAGCCCTTAAAGATCTTGCTGGTCTTCACTGTCCCCCTGCAGCATATCCACAGGCACAACAGCACTGGGGATCTCTGCTTTCCCAGAGACTCAGCATGTCACGGTGCTCGTTCTCGGCAGAAACTTTTTCTGAAAAGACAAACTTACGGCTCCTTCTCCCACAAGGAAGGTGCCAGCCCTGAAAGCTCTTGCTGGTCTTCACTATCCCTCTGCAGCCTATCTTTAGCCGCAACAGAACTGGGGCTCTATGCTTTCCCAGAGACTCCGCATGTCACGGTGCTCGTTCTCGGCAGAAACTTTTTCTGAAAATACAAACTTACGGCTCCTTCTCCCACAAGGAAGGTGCCAGCCCTGAAAGCTCTTGCTGGTCTTCACTATCCCTCTGCAGCCTATCCACAGGCACAACAGCACTGGGGATCTCTGCTTTCCCAGAGACTCAGCATGTCACGGTGCTCGTTCTCGGCAGAAACTTTTTCTGAAAAGACAAACTTACGGCTCCTTCTCCCACAAGGAAGGTGCCAGCCCTGAAAGCTCTTGCTGGTCTTCACTATCCCTCTGCAGCCTATCTTTAGCCGCAACAGAACTGGGGATCTGTGCTTTCCCAGAGACTCCGCATGTCACGGTGCTCGTTCTCGGCAGAAACTTTTTCTGAAAAGGCAAACGTCTGGCTCCTTCTCCCACAAGGAAGGTGCCAGCCCTTAAAGATCTTGCTGGTCTTCACCGTCCCCCTGCAGCATATCCACAGGCACAACATCAATGGGGATCTCTGCTTTCCCAGAGACTCAGCATGTCACGGTGCTCGTTCTCGGCAGAAACTTTTTCTGAAAAGGCAAACGTCTGGCTCCTTCTCCCACAAGGAAGGTGCCAGCCCTGAAAGATCTTGCTGGTCTTCACTATCCCTCTGCAGCCTATCTTTAGCCGCAACAGAACTGGGGATCTGTGCTTTCCCAGAGACTCCGCATGTCACGGTGCTCGTTCTCGGCAGAAACTTTTTCTGAAAAGGCAAACGTCTGGCTCCTTCTCCCACAAGGAAGGTGCCAGCCCTGAAAGCTCTTGCAGGTCTTCACTATCCCTCTGCAGCCTATCTTTAGCCGCAACAGCACTGGGGATCTCTGCTTTCCCAGAGACTCAGCATGTCACGGTGCTCGTTCTCGGCAGAAACTTTTTCTGAAAAGGCAAACGTCTGGCTCCTTCTCCCACAAGGAAGGTGCCAGCCCTTAAAGATCTTGCTGGTCTTCACTGTCCCCCTGCAGCCTATCCACAGGCACAACAGCACTGGGGATCTCTGCTTTCCTAGAGACTCAGCATGTCACGGTGCTCGTTCTCGGCAGAAACTTTTTCTGAAAAGACAAACTTACGGCTCCTTCTCCCACAAGGAAGGTGCCAGCCCTGAAAGCTCTTGCTGGTCTTCACTATCCCTCTGCAGCCTATCTTTAGCCGCAACAGCACTGGGGATCTGTGCTTTCCCAGAGACTCCGCATGTCACGGTGCTCGTTCTCGGCAGAAACTTTTTCTGAAAAGGCAAACGTCTGGCTCCTTCTCCCACAAGGAAGGTGCCAGCCCTGAAAGCTCTTGCAGGTCTTCACTATCCCTCTGCAGCCTATCTTTAGCCGCAACAGCACTGGGGATCTCTGCTTTCCCAGACACTCAGCATGTCACGGTGCTCGTTCTCGGCAGAAACTTTTTCTGAAAAGGCAAACGTCTGGCTCCTTCTCCCACAAGGAAGGTGCCAGCCCTGAAAGCTCTTGCAGGTCTTCACTATCCCTCTGCAGCCTATCTTTAGCTGTAACAGCACTGGGTGTAGACATTCGTCTGATCACCCCGTGGGACTCGGCACAGGGTCCACCATACCCTGGGCCACAGAGCACTGACACCAATATGAGGATGCTGCAAATGGCGTTTATTCAACTGCGTCACGCCCTTATATACTGTCTGTCGGTCATCCCGCCTCCCTTAACCCTTCTCTTTCCGTACATCGCGAGATCTTCCGAGCGCCAATCCCTACAAGTCCCCCCTCACTATGGCGGATGACCGACGGTACAAACTGGCGTTACAGCTATAAGCGATCCCACCACCTCATGGTAATTCGTGTACTGGTGGGTACCCGCACTCTGTATAAAGAGTTTCCGCACGCAAACAGTCAGTGCTGGTATCCCACAACAAACCATAATAACCACCACCAAAAGGATTCCAAATAGGGTCAACGTTTTTCAGTCAATCAAAGACAGGAGCCATTGCCAGGTCGACGAGAGGAGATTGTCAAGCCACTGTCACCTGCCTCCTGTAATTGATTGGCTTTGTCTAAAAGCATATCATAGTCCCCTGCTTATGGGGTACACACAGCGGTTGCTGTAAAGTGGATCTGCGGTGTTCAAAACATCGGTCACACCATTTTGATGTTCGGCTGGTGCGTCTCCAGAGTTGTTGTCCACAGCGGTCATACTTGGTAAGCACCCAAGGGTCACAACGACCACAGTGCAGGTACTCAGATGATCTTCTGAACGGCATCCTGCAAAATAACTCACAACAAATCGTTATTGACTGAGGTCTGGTTTCAACCACCGTGACGGCACCCAGCGCACACGTGAGTCTGGGTGCTCTGATGATTGTACTGCAGTATACCCTCTTCCCTGTGTCACCAAGCGCCTCCCACCTTCCCACTTTCCTGTTTCTGGGTCTTTCTTGTTGGGTCTCAACTAGTGCTGCTTGTAATCTGTTTGTCCAAGCTTCTTTCTAAATCAAAAAAAAATGGGAGTCAAAATCATACTGCAAAACTGTCGCGAATCCCAGGGAGTCAGTGAACCTGAAAAAACCACATCTAAAAGAGAGCCTGTCATGGGATGTCCTAAGCCGTATTCATCCACGGTCTTCTTCACTTGTTGCAAAAGCTTGCTATCTAACGGAGACCACTCCACCCCTACACCACCTGGACCAGCTCGGACTGGGCAAACTAAAGGGGGTCCTTCAAAGCGTATGCCGTCCATAACACATTCCTTTGCTACAATTTTCCAGTCTGGCAACGTGACCTTCGGTGAATCGGGAACTCCTTTCTGTTCCCCAGCTGCTTGTAGCAGCTGCCGCTGTTGCTTCACCTGCTCCTGTATCTCCTCTACTACTCGCTGCAACATCTGCAGCGGATCTGTAGCTGGGTCGGGCGCAGGTATTAAAGGCATAGGCGTTGCCTTTTCACTGGCTGCTGCCGACTGCGCCTTACAGCCGGAGATAGCCTTTTGTTTTACCGCTGCGTGCGGCGGACGACAGCGGTTTCCGCCCACCAGTTGCCACGCCTCCTCTAACCGTTGAGCCGACCCCTCGATTGAGTCCGGCCCACTCTCTTCCTCTTCCGCTACGCGCGTAAGAGGGGGTGTCCTGACTTTCCTTCCTCCTTTGGCCGTGCTCCGCCTCTCCCGACCTCCGGAGAGACATCCGGGGAGAAGGCGGATGTCGGCGCCATCTTAGGGTGAGCTTGTGGCGCGGTTCGCAAAACACGTCCCGGCACCCAATCCTCCGGATCATACAGGGGAACCGCTCCCTCCTCTACCTGCTCCTTTTCTGATCCCTTCATCACCGCCCTCTCCGCCTCCTCTAGTCTCTGCCTCTCCTTCTCCCGTCTCCTTTGCTCAGCCACGGGTTCCTCTGCCTCCTGAATTAACTGTCGCTCTTTCTCCCGCTCCTCCTCTCTCGCCCGTTCACGCTCCCGTTCAAACTCCTCCCAAGGGTATCCCGGTGGTTCGGCCGGTGCCGACGGCTGCACTGGGAGCACCAGAGGCGTCTGCTCCGCTACCTCTGTCAGCCCTTCTGTCCGCGCCTCCCCATCCGCCTGCACGCCCCGATCCGCCTGCGCGTGCATCAATCTCTTTGCTTCCTTCCATGTTAAGCCCTCCTCCCGCACTTTCCAGAAAATCGCCCTAATCCGCCCCCACGTCTTTAACTCCGGACCATGCTGCGTCGCCATAGCCCGTTCCGCTAAAGCCGCGGTGCATTTCGGCCAGCACTCAGGAGACAATATGTCCCCCGGGCGCTCTATCGCTTCCTCTTTCAGGAGCCGCTCTAGGCAAGCTTTCGCTTCTTTTTGTCCCATAGGGATTTTTACCTCTCTAGAGCATGAGTCCAACACCTTCAGGACTCCTTCCATGCCTGGCCAGGCCTTCGATTACGCCCCGCGTAATCCGCCGATGTCCAATCACGTCGGGGTCACCACTTGTAGACATTCGTCTGATCACCCCGTGGGACTCGGCACAGGGTCCACCATACCCTGGGCCACAGAGCACTGACACCAATATGAGGATGCTGCAAATGGCGTTTATTCAACTGCGTCACACCCTTATATACTGTCTGTCGGTCATCCCGCCTCCCTTAACCCTT
Organism: Astur gentilis; assembly: GCF_929443795.1. Classification (NCBI taxonomy): domain Eukaryota; kingdom Metazoa; phylum Chordata; class Aves; order Accipitriformes; family Accipitridae; genus Astur; species Astur gentilis. Next base: position 345,763 of record NW_026061175.1, read on the forward strand.
CTCTTTCCGTACATCGCGAGATCTTCCGAGCGCCAATCCCTACACTGGGGATCTCTGCTTTCCCAGCGACTCAGCATGTCACGGTGCTCGTTCTCGGCAGAAACTTTTTCTGAAAAGGCAAACGTCTGGCTCCTTCTCCCACAAGGAAGGTGCCAGCCCTGAAAGATCTTGCAGGTCTTCACTATCCCTCTGCAGCCTATCTTTAGCCGCAACAGCACTGGGGATCTCTGCTTTGCCAGAGACTCAGCATGTCACGGTGCTCGTTCTCGGCAGAAACTTTTTCTGAAAAGGCAAACGTCTGGCTCCTTCTCCAAAAAGGAAGGTGCCAGCCCTGAAAGCACTTGCTGGTCTTCACCGTCCCCCTGCAGCCTATCCACAGGCACAACAGCACTGGGGATCTCTGCTTTCCCAGAGACTCAGCATCTCATGGTGCTCGCTCTCGGCAGAGCCTTTTTCTGAAAAGGCAAACTTACGGCTCCTTCTCCCACAAGGAAGGTGCCAGCCCTGAACTCTCTTGTAGGTCTTCACCATCCCCCTGTAGACTATCTATAGCCGCAACAGCACTGGGGAGCTCTGCTTTCCCAGAGATTCAGCATCTTATGGTGCTCGCTTACGGCAGAGCGTTTTTCTGAAGAGGCAAACGTATGGCTCCATCTTCCAGAAGGAAGGTGCCAGCCCTGAAAGCTCTTGCTGGTCTTCACTATCCCTCTGCAGCCTATCTTTAGCCGCAACAGCACTGGGGATCTCTGCTTTCCCAGAGACTCAGCATGTCACGGTGCTCGTTCTCGGCAGAAACTTTTTCTGAAAAGGCAAACGTCTGGCTCCTTCTCCCACAAGGAAGGTGCCAGCCCTGAAAGCTCTTGCAGGTCTTCACTATCCCTCTGCAGCCTATCCACAGGCACAACAGCACTGGGGATCTCTGCTTTCCCAGAGACTCAGCATGTCACGGTGCTCGTTCTCGGCAGAAACTTTTTCTGAAAAGACAAACTTACGGCTCCTTCTCCCACAAGGAAGGTGCCAGCCCTGAAAGCTCTTGCTGGTCTTCACTATCCCTCTGCAGCCAATCTTTAGCCGCAACAGAACTGGGGATCTGTGCTTTCCCAGAGACTCCGCATGTCACGGTGCTCGTTCTCGGCAGAAACTTTTTCTGAAAAGGCAAACGTCTGGCTCCTTCTCCCACAAGGAAGCTGCCAGCCCTGAAAGCTATTGCAGGTCATCACTATCCCTCTGCAGCCTATCTTTAGCCGCAACAGCACTGGGGATCTCTGCTTTCCCAGAGACTCAGCATGTCACGGTGCTCGTTCTCGGCAGAAACTTTTTCTGAAAAGGCAAATGTCTGGCTCCTTCTCCCACAAGGAAGGTGCCAGCCCTGAAAGCTCTTGCAGGTCTTCACTATCCCTCTGCAGCCTATCTTTAGCCGCAACAGCACTGGGGATCTCTGCTTTCCCAGAGACTCAGCATGTCACGGTGCTCGTTCTCAGCAGAAACTTTTTCTGAAAAGGCAAACGTCTGGCTCCTTCTCCCACAAGGAAGGTGCCAGCCCTTAAAGATCTTGCTGGTCTTCACTGTCCCCCTGCAGCCAATCCACAGGCACAACAGCACTGGGGATCTCTGCTTTCCTAGAGACTCAGCATGTCACGGTGCTCGTTCTCGGCAAAAACTTTTTCTGAAAAGACAAACTTACGGCTCCTTCTCCCACAAGGAAGGTGCCAGCCCTGAAAGCTCTTGCTGGTCTTCACTATCCCTCTGCAGCCTATCTTTAGCCGCAACAGAACTGGGGATCTGTGCTTTCCCAGAGACTCCGCATGTCACGGTGCTCGTTCTCGGCAGAAACTTTTTCTGAAAAGGCAAACGTCTGGCTCCTTCTCCCACAAGGAAGGTGCCAGCCCTGAAAGCTCTTGCAGGTCTTCACTATCCCTCTGCAGCCTATCTTTAGCCGCAACAGCACTGGGGATCTCTGCTTTCCCAGAGACTCAGCATGTCACGGTGCTCGTTCTCGGCAGAAACTTTTTCTGAAAAGGCAAACGTCTGGCTCCTTCTCCCACAAGGAAGGTGCCAGCCCTTAAAGATCTTGCTGGTCTTCACCGTCCCCCTGCAGCATATCCACAGGCACAACATCACTGGGGATCTCTGCTTTCCCAGAGACTCAGCATGTCACGGTGCTCGTTCTCGGCAGAAACTTTTTCTGAAAAGGCAAACGTCTGGCTCCTTCTCCCACAAGGAAGGTGCCAACCCTGAAAGATCTTGCTGGTCTTCACTATCCCTCTGCAGCCTATCTTTAGCCGCAACAGCACTGGGGATCTCTGCTTTCCCAGAGACTCAGCATGTCACGGTGCTCGTTCTCAGCAGAAACTTTTTCTGAAAAGGCAAACGTCTGGCTCCTTCTCCCACAAGGAAGCTGCCAGCCCTGAAAGCTCTTGCAGGTCTTCACTATCCCTCTGCAGCCTATCCACAGGCACAACAGCACTGGGGATCTCTGCTTTCCCAGAGACTCAGCATCTCATGGTGCTCGCTCTCGGCAGAGCCTTTTTCTGAAAAGGCAAACTTACGGCTCTTTCTCCCACAAGGAAGGTGCCAGCCCTGAACTCTCTTGTAGGTCTTCACCATCCCCCTGTAGACTATCTATAGCCGCAACAGCACTGGGGAGCTCTGCTTTCCCAGAGATTCAGCATCTTATGGTGCTCGCTTACGGCAGAGCGTTTTTCTGAAGAGGCAAACGTATGGCTCCATCTTCCACAAGGAAGGTGCCAGCCCTGAAAGCTCTTGCAGGTCTTCACTATCCCTCTGCAGCCTATCTTTAGCCGCAACAGCACTGGGGATCTGTGCTTTCCCAGAGACTCAGCATGTCACGGTGCTCGTTCTCGGCAGAAACTTTTTCTGAAAAGGCAAACGTCTGGCTCCTTCTCCCACAAGGAAGGTGCCAGCCCTGAAAGCTCTTGCAGGTCTTCACTATCCCTCTGCAGCCTATCTTTAGCCGCAACAGCACTGGGGATCTCTGCTTTCCCAGACACTCAGCATGTCACGGTGCTCGTTCTCGGCAGAAACTTTTTCTGAAAAGGCAAACGTCTGGCTCCTTCTCCCACAAGGAAGGTGCCAGCCCTGAAAGCTCTTGCAGGTCTTCACTATCCCTCTGCAGCCTATCTTTAGCCGTAACAGCACTGGGTGTAGACATTCGTGTGATCACCCCGTGGGACTCGGCACAGGGTCCACCATACCCTGGGCCACAGAGCACTGACACCAATATGAGGATGCTGCAAATGGCGTTTATTCAACTGCGTCACGCCCTTATATACTGTCTGTCGGTCATCCCGCCTCCCTTAACCCTTCTCTTTCCGTACATCGCGAGATCTTCCGAGCGCCAATCCCTACAAGTCCCCCCTCACTATGGCGGATGACCGACGGTACAAACTGGCGTTACAGCTATAAGCGATCCCACCACCTCATGGTAATTCGTGTACTGGTGGGTACCCGCACTCTGTATAAAGAGTTTCCGCACGCAAACAGTCAGTGCTGGTATCCCACAACAAACCATAATAACCACCACCAAAAGGATTCCAAATAGGGTCAACGTTTTTCAGTCAATCAAAGACAGGAGCCATTGCCAGGTCGACGAGAGGAGATTGTCAAGCCACTGTCACCTGCCTCCTGTAATTGATTGGCTTTGTCTAAAAGCATATCATAGTCCCCTGCTTATGGGGTACACACAGCGGTTGCTGTAAAGTGGATCTGCGGTGTTCAAAACATCGGTCACACCATTTTGATGTTCGGCTGGTGCGTCTCCAGAGTTGTTGTCCACAGCGGTCATACTTGGTAAGCACCCAAGGGTCACAACGACCACAGTGCAGGTACTCAGATGATCTTCTGAACGGCATCCTGCAAAATAACTCACAACAAATCGTTATTGACTGAGGTCTGGTTTCAACCACCGTGACGGCACCCAGCGCACACGTGAGTCTGGGTGCTCTGATGATTGTACTGCAGTATACCCTCTTCCCTGTGTCACCAAGCGCCTCCCACCTTCCCACTTTCCTGTTTCTGGGTCTTTCTTGTTGGGTCTCAACTAGTGCTGCTTGTAATCTGTTTGTCCAAGCTTCTTTCTAAATCAAAAAAAAATGGGAGTCAAAATCATACTGCAAAACTGTCGCGAATCCCAGGGAGTCAGTGAACCTGAAAAAACCACATCTAAAAGAGAGCCTGTCATGGGATGTCCTAAGCCGTATTCATCCACGGTCTTCTTCACTTGTTGCAAAAGCTTGCTATCTAACGGAGACCACTCCACCCCTACACCACCTGGACCAGCTCGGACTGGGCAAACTAAAGGGGGTCCTTCAAAGCGTATGCCGTCCATAACACATTCCTTTGCTACAATTTTCCAGTCTGGCAACGTGACCTTCGGTGAATCGGGAACTCCTTTCTGTTCCCCAGCTGCTTGTAGCAGCTGCCGCTGTTGCTTCACCTGCTCCTGTATCTCCTCTACTACTCGCTGCAACATCTGCAGCGGATCTGTAGCTGGGTCGGGCGCAGGTATTAAAGGCATAGGCGTTGCCTTTTCACTGGCTGCTGCCGACTGCGCCTTACAGCCGGAGATAGCCTTTTGTTTTACCGCTGCGTGCGGCGGACGACAGCGGTTTCCGCCCACCAGTTGCCACGCCTCCTCTAACCGTTGAGCCGACCCCTCGATTGAGTCCGGCCCACTCTCTTCCTCTTCCGCTACGCGCGTAAGAGGGGGTGTCCTGACTTTCCTTCCTCCTTTGGCCGTGCTCCGCCTCTCCCGACCTCCGGAGAGACATCCGGGGAGAAGGCGGATGTCGGCGCCATCTTAGGGTGAGCTTGTGGCGCGGTTCGCAAAACACGTCCCGGCACCCAATCCTCCGGATCATACAGGGGAACCGCTCCCTCCTCTACCTGCTCCTTTTCTGATCCCTTCATCACCGCCCTCTCCGCCTCCTCTAGTCTCTGCCTCTCCTTCTCCCGTCTCCTTTGCTCAGCCACGGGTTCCTCTGCCTCCTGAATTAACTGTCGCTCTTTCTCCCGCTCCTCCTCTCTCGCCCGTTCACGCTCCCGTTCAAACTCCTCCCAAGGGTATCCCGGTGGTTCGGCCGGTGCCGACGGCTGCACTGGGAGCACCAGAGGCGTCTGCTCCGCTACCTCCGTCAGCCCTTCTGTCCGCGCCTCCCCATCCGCCTGCACGCCCCGATCCGCCTGCGCGTGCATCAATCTCTTTGCTTCCTTCCATGTTAAGCCCTCCTCCCGCACTTTCCTGAAAATCGCCCTAATCCGCCCCCACGTCTTTAACTCCGGACCATGCTGCGTCGCCATAGCCCGTTCCGCTAAAGCCGCGGTGCATTTCGGCCAGCACTCAGGAGACAATATGTCCCCCGGGCGCTCTATCGCTTCCTCTTTCAGGAGCCGCTCTAGGCAAGCTTTCGCTTCTTTTTGTCCCATAGGGATTTTTACCTCTCTAGGGCATGAGTCCAACACCTTCAGGACTCCTTCCATGCCTGGCCAGGCCTTCGATTACGCCCCGCGTAATCCGCCGATGTCCAATCACGTCGGGGTCACCACTTGTAGACATTCGTCTGATCACCCCGTGGGACTCGGCACAGGGTCCACCATACCCTGGGCCACAGAGCACTGACACCAATATGAGGATGCTGCAAATGGCGTTTATTCAACTGCGTCACGCCCTTATATACTGTCTGTCGGTCATCCCACCTCCCTTAACCCTTCTCTTTCCGTACATCGCGAGATCTTCGGAGCGCCAATCCCTACACTGGGGATCTCTGCTTTCCCAGAGACTCAGCATGTCACGGTGCTCGTTCTCGGCAGAAACTTTTTCTGAAAAGGCAAACGTCTGGCTCCTTCTCCCACAAGGAAGGTGCCAGCCCTGAAAGCTCTTGCAGGTCTTCACTATCCCTCTGCAGCCTATCTTTAGCCGCAACAGCACTGGGGATCTCTGCTTTCCCAGAGACTCAGCATGTCACGGTGCTCGTTCTCGGCAGAAACTTTTTCTGAAAAGGCAAACGTCTGGCTCCTTCTCCCACAAGGAAGGTGCCAGCCCTGAAAGATCTTCCTGGTCTTCACCGTCCCCCTGCAGCCTATCCACAGGCACAACAGCACTGGGGATCTCTGCTTTCCCAGAGACTCAGCATCTCATGGTGCTCGTTCTCGGCAGAGCCTTTTTCTGAAAAGGCAAACGTCTGGCTCCTTCTCCCACAAGGAAGGTGCCAGCCCTGAAAGATCTTGCAGGTCTTCACTATGCCTCTGCAGCCTATCTTTAGCCGCAACAGCACTGGGGATCTCTGCTTTCCCAGAGACTCAGCATGTCACGGTGCTCGTTCTCGGCAGAAACTTTTTCTGAAAAGGCAAACGTCTGGCTCCTTCTCCCACAAGGAAGGTGCCAGCCCTGAAAGCTCTTGCTGGTCTTCACCGTCCCCCTGCAGCCTATCCACAGGCACAACAGCACTGGGGATCTCTGCTTTCCCAGAGACTCAGCATCTCATGGTGCTCGCTCTCGGCAGAGCCTTTTTCTGAAAAGGCAAACTTACGGCTCCTTCTCCCACAAGGAAGGTGCCAGCCCTGAAATCTCTTGTAGGTCTTCACCATCCCCCTGTAGACTATCTTTAACCACAACAGCACTGGGGATCTCTGCTTTCCCAGAGACTCAGCATCTCATGGTGCTCGTTGTCGGCAGAAACTTTTTCTGAAAAGGCAAAAATCCGGCTCCTTCTCCCACAAGGAAGGTGACAGCCCTGAAAGATCTTACTGTTCTTCACCGTCCCCCTGCAGCCTATCTTTATCCACAACAGCACTGGGGATCTCTGCTTTCCCAGAGACTCAGCATCTCATGGTGGTCGTTCTCGGCAGAAACTTTTTCTGAAAAGGCAAACGTCTGGCTCCTTCTCCCACAAGGAAGGTGCCAGCCCTGAAAGCTCTTGCAGGTCTTCACTATCCCTCTGCAGCCTATCTTTAGCCGCAACAGCACTGGGGATCTCTGCTTTCCCAGACACTCAGCATGTCACGGTGCTCGTTCTCGGCAGAAACTTTTTCTGAAAAGGCAAACGTCTGGCTCCTTCTCCCACAAGGAAGGTGCCAGCCCTGAAAGATCTTGCTATTCTTCACCGTACCCCTGCAGCCTATCCACAGGCACAACAGCACTGGGGATCTCTGCTTTCCCAGAGACTCAGCATGTCACGGTGCTCGTTCTCGGCAGAAACTTTTTCTGAAAAGGCAAACATCTGGCTCCTTCTCCCACAAGGAAGGTGCCAGCCCTGAAAGCACTTGCAGGTCTTCAGTATCCGTCTGCAGCCTATCCTCAGGCACAACAGCACTGGGGATCTCTGCTTTCCCAGAGACTCAGCATCTAATGGTGTTCGCTCTCGGCAGAGGCTTTTTATTAAAAGGCAAACTTACGGCTCCTTCTCCCACAAGGAAGGTGCCAGCCCTGAAAGCACTTGCTGGTCTTCACCGTCTCCCTGCAGTCTATCCACAGGCACAACAGCACTGGGGATCTCTGCTTTCCCAGAGACTCAGCATGTCACGGTGCTCGTTCTCGGCAGAGCCTTTTTCTGAAAAGGCAAACGTCTGGCTTCTTCTCACACAAGGAAGGTGCCAGTCCTGAAAGATCTTGCTGTTCTTCACCGTCCCCCTGCAGCCTATCCACAGTCACAACAGCACTGGGGATCTCTGCTTTCCCAGAGACTCAGCATGTCACGGTGCTCGTTCTCGGCAGAAACTTTTTCTGAAAAGGCAAACGTCTGGCTCCTTCTCCCACAAGGAAGGTGCCAGCCCTGAAAGATCTTGATGGTCTTCACAGTCCCCCTGCAGCCTATCTTTAGCCGCAACAGCACTGGGGATCTCTGCTTTCCCAGAGACTCAGCATGTCACGGTGCTCGTTCTCGGCAGAAACCTTTTCTGAAAAGGCAAACGTCTGGCTCCTTCTCCCACAAGGAAGGTGCCAGCCCTGAAAGTTCTTGCTGGTCTTCACTATCCCTCTGCAGCCTATCTTTAGCCGCAACAGCACTGGGGATCTCTGCTTTCCCAGAGACTCAGCATGTCACGGTGCTCTTTCTCGGCAGAAACTTTTTTCTGAAAAGGCAAACATACGGCTCCTTCTCTCACAAGGAAGGTGCCAACCCTGAAATCTCTTGTAGGTCTTCACCATCCCCCTGTACCCTATCTTTAGCCACAACAGCACTGGGGATCTCTGCTTTCCCAGAGACTCAGCATCTCATGGTGCTCGTTCTCGGCAGAAACTTTTTCTGAAAAGGCAAATGTCTGGCTCCTTCTCCCACAAGGAAGGTGCCAGCCCTGAAAGTTCTTGCTGGTCTTCACTATCCCTCTGCAGCCTATCTTTAGCCGCAACAGCACTGGGGATCTCTGCGTTCCCAGAGACTCAGCATGTCACGGTGCTCGTTCTCGGCAGAAACCTTTTCTGAAAAGGCAAACGTCTGGCTCCTTCTCCCACAAGGAAGGTGCCAGCCCTGAAAGTTCTTGCTGGTCTTCACTATCCCTCTGCAGCCTATCTTTAGCCGCAACAGCACTGGGGATCTCTGCTTTCCCAGACACTCAGCATGTCACGGTGCTCGTTCTCGGCAGAAACTTTTTCTGAAAAGGCAAACGTCTGGCTCCTTCTCCCACAAGGAAGGTGCCAGCCCTGAAAGATCTTGCTGGTCTTCACCGTCCCCCTGCAGCCTATCCACAGGCACAACAGCACTGGGGATCTCTGCTTTCCCAGAGACTCAGCATCTCATGGTGCTCGCTTACGGCAGAACCTTTTTCTGAAGAGGCAAACGTCTGGCTCAATCTTCCACAAGAAAGGTGCCAGCCCTGAAAGCTCTTGCAGGTCTTCACTATCCCTCTGCAGCCTATGTTTAGCCTCAACAGCACTGGGGATCTCTGCTTTCCCAGAGACTCAGCATGTCACGGTGCTCGTTCTCGGCAGAAACTTTTTCTGAAAAGGCAAACGTCTGGCTCCTTCTCCCACAAGGAAGCTGCCAGCCCTGAAAGCACTTGCTGGTATTAACCGTCCCGCTGCAGCCTATCCACAGGCACAACAGCACTGGGGATCTCTGCTTTCCCAGAGACTCAGCATGTCACGGTGCTCGTTCTCGGCAGAAACTTTTTCTGAAAAGGCAAACTTACGGCTCCTTCTCCCACAAGGAAGGTGCCAGCCCTGAAAGATCTTGCTGGTCTTCACCGTCCCCCTGCAGCCTATCCACAGGCACAACAGCACTGGGGATCTCTGCTTTCCCAGAGACTCAGCATCTCATGGTGCTCGCTCTCGGCAGAGCCTTTTTCTGAAAAGGCAAACTTACGGCTCCTTCTCCCACAAGGAAGGTGCCAGCCCTGAAATCTCTTGTAGGTCTTCACCATCCCCCTGTAGACTATCTTTAACCACAACAGCACTGGGGATCTCTGCTTTCCCAGAGACTCAGCATGTCATGGTGCTCGTTGTCGGCAGAAACTTTTTCTGAAAAGGCAAACATCCGGCTCCTTCTCCCACAAGGAAGGTGACAGCCCTGAAAGATCTTGCTGGTCTTCACCGTCCCCCTGCAGCCTATCCACAGGCACAACGGCACTGGGGATCTCTGCTTTCCCAGAGACTCAGCATCTAATGGTGCTCGCTCTCGACAGAGCGTTTTTCTGAAAAGGCAAACGTCTGGCTCCTTCTCCCACAAGGCAGGTGCCAGCCCTGAAAGATCTTGCTGGTCTTCACAGTCCCCCTGCAGCCTATCTTTAGCCGCAACAGCACTGGGGATCTCTGCTTTCCCAGAGACTCAGCATGTCACGGTGCTCGTTCTCGGCAGAAACTTTTTCTGAAAAGGCAAACGTCTGGCTCCTTCTCCCACAAGGAAGGTGCCAGCCCTGAAAGATCTTTCTGGTCTTCACCATCCCCCTGCAGCCTATCCACAGGCACAACAGCACTGGGGATCTCTGCTTTCCCAGCGACTCAGCATGTCACGGTGCTCGTTCTCGGCAGAAACTTTTTCTGAAAAGGCAAACGTCTGGCTCAATCTTCCACAAGTAAGGTGCCAGCCCTGAAAGCTCTTGCAGGTCTTCACTATCCCTCTGCAGCCTATCTTTAGCCGCAACAGCACTGGGGATCTCTGCTTTCCCAGAGACTCAGCATGTCACGGTGCTCGTTCTCGGCAGAAACTTTTTCTGAAAAGGCAAACGTCTGGCTCCTTCTCCCACAAGGAAGGTGCCAGCCCTGAAAGATCTTACTGGTCTTCACCGTCCCCCTGCAGCCTATCCACAGGCACAACAGCACTGGGGATCTCTGCTTTCCCAGAGACTCAGCATCTCAAGGTGCTAGCTCTCGGAAGAAACTTTTTCTGAAAAGGCAAACGTCTGGCTCCTTCTCCCACAAGGAAGGTGCCAGCCCTGAAAGATCTTGCAGGTCTTCACTATCCCTCTGCAGCCTATCTTTAGCCGCAACAGCACTGGGGATCTCTGCTTTCCCAGAGACTCAGCATGTCACGGTGCTCGTTCTCGGCAGAAACTTTTTCTGAAAAGGCAAACGTCTGGCTCCTTCTCCCACAAGGCAGGTGCCAGCCCTTAAAGATCTTGCTGGTCTTCACCGTCCCCCTGCAGCCTATCCACAGGCACAACAGCACTGGGGATCTCTGCTTTCCCAGAGACTCAGCATGTCACGGTGCTCGTTCTCGGCAGAAATTTTTTCTGAAAAGGCAAACGTCTGGCTCCTTCTCCCACAAGGAAGGTGCCAGCCCTGAAAGCTCTTGCAGGTCTTCACTATCCCTCTGCAGCCTATCTTTAGCCGCAACAGCACTGGGGATCTCTGCTTTCCCAGAGACTCAGCATGTCACGGTGCTCGTTCTCGGCAGAAACTTTTTCTGAAAAGGCAAACGTCTGGCTCCTTCTCCCACAAGGAAGGTGCCAGCCCTGAAAGCTCTTGCAGGTCTTCACTATCCCTCTGCAGCCTATCTTTAGCCGCAACAGCACTGGGTGTAGACATTCGTGTGATCACCCCGTGGGACTCGGCACAGGGTCCACCATACCCTGGGCCACAGAGCACTGACACCAATATGAGGATGCTGCAAATGGCGTTTATTCAACTGCGTCACGCCCTTATATACTGTCTGTCGGTCATCCCGCCTCCCTTAACCCTTCTCTTTCCGTACATCGTGAGATCTTCCGAGCGCCAATCCCTACAAGTCCCCCCTCACTATGGCGGATGACCGACGGTACAAACTGGCGTTACAGCTATAAGCGATCCCACCACCTCATGGTAATTCGTGTACTGGTGGGTACCCGCACTCTGTATAAAGAGTTTCCGCACGCAAACAGTCAGTGCTGGTATCCCACAACAAACCATAATAACCACCACCAAAAGGATTCCAAATAGGGTCAACGTTTTTCAGTCAATCAAAGACAGGAGCCATTGCCAGGTCGACGAGAGGAGATTGTCAAGCCACTGTCACCTGCCTCCTGTAATTGATTGGCTTTGTCTAAAAGCATATCATAGTCCCCTGCTTATGGGGTACACACAGCGGTTGCTGTAAAGTGGATCTGCGGTGTTCAAAACATCGGTCACACCATTTTGATGTTCGGCTGGTGCGTCTCCAGAGTTGTTGTCCACAGCGGTCATACTTGGTAAGCACCCAAGGGTCACAACGACCACAGTGCAGGTACTCAGATGATCTTCTGAACGGCATCCTGCAAAATAACTCACAACAAATCGTTATTGACTGAGGTCTGGTTTCAACCACCGTGACGGCACCCAGCGCACACGTGAGTCTGGGTGCTCTGATGATTGTACTGCAGTATACCCTCTTCCCTGTGTCACCAAGCGCCTCCCACCTTCCCACTTTCCTGTTTCTGGGTCTTTCTTGTTGGGTCTCAACTAGTGCTGCTTGTAATCTGTTTGTCCAAGCTTCTTTCTAAATCAAAAAAAAATGGGAGTCAAAATCATACTGCAAAACTGTCGCGAATCCCAGGGAGTCAGTGAACCTGAAAAAACCACATCTAAAAGAGAGCCTGTCATGGGATGTCCTAAGCCGTATTCATCCACGGTCTTCTTCACTTGTTGCAAAAGCTTGCTATCTAACGGAGACCACTCCACCCCTACACCACCTGGACCAGCTCGGACTGGGCAAACTAAAGGGGGTCCTTCAAAGCGTATGCCGTCCATAACACATTCCTTTGCTACAATTTTCCAGTCTGGCAACGTGACCTTCGGTGAATCGGGAACTCCTTTCTGTTCCCCAGCTGCTTGTAGCAGCTGCCGCTGTTGCTTCACCTGCTCCTGTATCTCCTCTACTACTCGCTGCAACATCTGCAGCGGATCTGTAGCTGGGTCGGGCGCAGGTATTAAAGGCATAGGCGTTGCCTTTTCACTGGCTGCTGCCGACTGCGCCTTACAGCCGGAGATAGCCTTTTGTTTTACCGCTGCGTGCGGCGGACGACAGCGGTTTCCGCCCACCAGTTGCCACGCCTCCTCTAACCGTTGAGCCGACCCCTCGATTGAGTCCGGCCCACTCTCTTCCTCTTCCGCTACGCGCGTAAGAGGGGGTGTCCTGACTTTCCTTCCTCCTTTGGCCGTGCTCCGCCTCTCCCGACCTCCGGAGAGACATCCGGGGAGAAGGCGGATGTCGGCGCCATCTTAGGGTGAGCTTGTGGCGCGGTTCGCAAAACACGTCCCGGCACCCAATCCTCCGGATCATACAGGGGAACCGCTCCCTCCTCTACCTGCTCCTTTTCTGATCCCTTCATCACCGCCCTCTCCGCCTCCTCTAGTCTCTGCCTCTCCCTCTCCCGTCTCCTTTGCTCAGCCACGGGTTCCTCTGCCTCCTGAATTAACTGTCGCTCTTTCTCCCGCTCCTCCTCTCTCGCCCGTTCACGCTCCCGTTCAAACTCCTCCCAAGGGTATCCCGGTGGTTCGGCCGGTGCCAACGGCTGCACTGGGAGCACCAGAGGCGTCTGCTCCGCTACCTCCGTCAGCCCTTCTGTCCGCGCCTCCCCATCCGCCTGCACGCCCCGATCCGCCTGCGCGTGCATCAATCTCTTTGCTTCCTTCCATGTTAAGCCCTCCTCCCGCACTTTCCAGAAAATCGCCCTAATCCGCCCCCACGTCTTTAACTCCGGACCATGCTGCGTCGCCATAGCCCGTTCCGCTAAAGCCGCGGTGCATTTCGGCCAGCACTCAGGAGACAATATGTCCCCCGGGCGCTCTATCGCTTCCTCTTTCAGGAGCCGCTCTAGGCAAGCTTTCGCTTCTTTTTGTCCCATAGGGATTTTTACCTCTCTAGAGCATGAGTCCAACACCTTCAGGACTCCTTCCATGCCTGGCCAGGCCTTTGATTACGCCCCGCGTAATCCGCCGATGTCCAATCACGTCGGGGTCACCACTTGTAGACATTCGTCTGATCACCCCGTGGGACTCGGCACAGGGTCCACCATACCCTGGGCCACAGAGCACTGACACCAATATGAGGATGCTGCAAATGGCGTTTATTCAACTGCGTCACGCCCTTATATACTGTCTGTTGGTCATCCCGCCTCCCTTAACCCTTCTCTTTCCGTACATCGCGAGATCTTCCGAGCGCCAATCCCTACACTGGGGATCTCTGCTTTCCCAGCGACTCAGCATGTCACGGTGCTCGTTCTCGGCAGAAACTTTTTCTGAAAAGGCAAACGTCTGGCTCCTTCTCCCACAAGGAAGGTGCCAGCCCTGAAAGATCTTGCAGGTCTTCACTATCCCTCTGCAGCCTATCTTTAGCCGCAACAGCACTGGGGATCTCTGCTTTCCCAGAGACTCAGCATGTCACGGTGCTCGTTCTCGGCAGAAACTTTTTCTGAAAAGGCAAACGTCTGGCTCCTTCTCCCACAAGGAAGGTGCCAGCCCTGAAAGCTCTTGCTGGTCTTCACTATCCCTCTGCAGCCTATCTATAGCCGCAACAGCACTGGGGAGCTCTGCTTTCCCAGAGATTCAGCATCTTATGGTGCTCGCTTACGGCAGAGCGTTTTTCTGAAGAGGCAAACGTATGGCTCCATCTTCCACAAGGAAGGTGCCAGCCCTGAAAGCTCTTGCAGGTCTTCACTATCCCTCTGCAGCCTATCTTTAGCCGCAACAGCACTGGGGATCTCTGCTTTCCCAGAGACTCAGCATGTCACGGTGCTCGTTCTCGGCAGAAACTTTTTCTGAAAAGGCAAACGTCTGGCTCCTTCTCCCACAAGGAAGGTGCCAGCCCTGAAAGCTCTTGCTGGTCTTCACTATCCCTCTGCAGCCTATCTTTAGCCGCAACAGAACTGGGGATCTGTGCTTTCCCAGAGACTCAGCATGTCACGGTGCTCGTTCTCGGCAGAAACTTTTTCTGAAAAGGCAAACGTCTGGCTCCTTCTCCCACAAGGAAGGTGCCAGCCCTGAAAGCTCTTGCTGGTCTTCACTATACCTCTGCAGCCTATCCACAGGCCCAACAGCACTGGGGATCTCTGTTTTCCCAGAGACTGAGAATGTCACGGTGCTCGTTCTCGGCAGAAACTTTTTCTGAAAAGGCAAACGTCTGGCTCCTTCTCCCACAAGGAAGGTGCCAGCCCTGAAAGATCTTGCTGGTCTTCACTATCCCTCTGCAGCCTATCTTTAGCCGCAACAGAACTGGGGATCTGTGCTTTCCCAGAGACTCAGCATGTCACGGTGCTCGTTCTCGGCAGAAACTTTTTCTGAAAAGGCAAATGTCTGGCTCCTTCTCCCACAAGGAAGGTGCCAGCCCTGAAAGCTCTTGCTGGTCTTCACTATCCCTCTGCAGCCTATCTTTAGCCGCAACAGAACTGGGGATCTGTGCTTTCCCAGAGACTCCGCATGTCACGGTGCTCGTTCTCGGAAGAAACTTTTTCTGAAAAGGCAAACGTCTGGCTCCTTCTCCCACAAGGAAGGTGCCAGCCCTGAAAGCTCTTGCAGGTCTTCACTATCCCTCTGCAGCCTATCTTTAGCCGCAACAGCACTGGGGATCTCTGCTTTCCCAGAGACTCAGCATGTCACGGTGCTCGTTCTCAGCAGAAACTTTTTCTGAAAAGGCAAACGTCTGGCTCCTTCTCCCACAAGGAAGGTGCCAGCCCTTAAAGATCTTGCTGGTCTTCACTGTCCCCCTGCAGCCTATCCACAGGCACAACAGCACTGGGGATCTCTGCTTTTCCAGAGACTCAGCATGTCACGGTGCTCGTTCTCGGCAGAAACATTTTCTGAAAAGACAAACTTACGGCTCCTTCTCCCACAAGGAAGGTGCCAGCCCTGAAAGCTCTTGCTGGTCTTCACTATCCCTCTGCAGCCTATCTTTAGCCGCAACAGCACTGGGGATCTCTGCTTTCCCAGAGACTCCGCATGTCACGGTGCTCATTCTCGGCAGAAACTTTTTCTGAAAAGGCAAACGTCTGGCTCCTTCTCCCACAAGGAAGGTGCCAGCCCTTAAAGATCTTGCTGGTCTTCACCGTCCCCCTGCAGCGTATCCACAGGCACAACAGCACTGGGGATCTCTGCTTTCCCAGAGACTCAGCATGTCACGGTGCTCGTTCTCGGCAGAAACTTTTTCTGAAAAGACAAACTTACGGCTCCTTCTCCCACAAGGAAGGTGCCAGCCCTGAAAGCTCTTGCTGGTCTTCACTATCCCTCTGCAGCCTATCTTTAGCCGCAACAGAACTGGGGCTCTATGCTTTCCCAGAGACTCCGCATGTCACGGTGCTCGTTCTCGGCAGAAACTTTTTCTGAAAAGACAAACTTACGGCTCCTTCTCCCACAAGGAAGGTGCCAGCCCTGAAAGCTCTTGCTGGTCTTCACTATCCCTCTGCAGCCTATCCACAGGCACAACAGCACTGGGGATCTCTGCTTTCCCAGAGACTCAGCATGTCACGGTGCTCGTTCTCGGCAGAAACTTTTTCTGAAAAGACAAACTTACGGCTCCTTCTCCCACAAGGAAGGTGCCAGCCCTGAAAGCTCTTGCTGGTCTTCACTATCCCTCTGCAGCCTATCTTTAGCCGCAACAGAACTGGGGATCTGTGCTTTCCCAGAGACTCCGCATGTCACGGTGCTCGTTCTCGGCAGAAACTTTTTCTGAAAAGGCAAACGTCTGGCTCCTTCTCCCACAAGGAAGGTGCCAGCCCTGAAAGCTCTTGCAGGTCTTCACTATCCCTCTGCAGCCTATCTTTAGCCGCAACAGCACTGGGGATCTCTGCTTTGCCAGAGACTCAGCATGTCACGGTGCTCGTTCTCGGCAGAAACTTTTTCTGAAAAGGCAAACGTCTGGCTCCTTCTCCCACAAGGAAGGTGCCAGCCCTTAAAGATCTTGCTGGTCTTCACCGTCCCCCTGCAGCATATCCACAGGCACAACATCACTGGGGATCTCTGCTTTCCCAGAGACTCAGCATGTCACGGTGCTCGTTCTCGGCAGAAACTTTTTCTGAAAAGGCAAACGTCTGGCTCCTTCTCCCACAAGGAAGGTGCCAGCCCTGAAAGATCTTGCTGGTCTTCACTATCCCTCTGCAGCCTATCTTTAGCCGCAACAGAACTGGGGATCTGTGCTTTCCCAGAGACTCCGCATGTCATGGTGCTCGTTCTCGGCAGAAACTTTTTCTGAAAAGGCAAACGTCTGGCTCCTTCTCCCACAAGGAAGGTGCCAGCCCTGAAAGCTCTTGCAGGTCTTCACTATCCCTCTGCAGCCTATCTTTAGCCGCAACAGCACTGGGGATCTGTGCTTTCCCAGACACTCAGCATGTCACGGTGCTCGTTCTCGGCAGAAACTTTTTCTGAAAAGGCAAACGTCTGGCTCCTTCTCCCACAAGGAAGGTGCCAGCCCTGAAAGCTTTTGCAGGTCTTCACTATCCCTCTGCAGCCTATCCACAGGCACAACAGCACTGGGGATCTCTGCTTTCCCAGAGACTCAGCATGTCACGGTGCTCGTTCTCGGCAGAAACTTTTTCTGAAAAGACAAACTTACGGCTCCTTCTCCCACAAGGAAGGTGCCAGCCCTGAAAGCTCTTGCTGGTCTTCACTATCCCTCTGCAGCCTATCTTTAGCCGCAACAGAACTGGGGATCTGTGCTTTCCCAGAGACTCCGCATGTCACGGTGCTCGTTCTCGGCAGAAACTTTTTCTGAAAAGGCAAACGTCTGGCTCCTTCTCCCACAAGGAAGGTGCCAGCCCTGAAAGCTCTTGCAGGTCTTCACTATCCCTCTGCAGCCTATCTTTAGCCGCAACAGCACTGGGGATCTCTGCTTTCCCAGAGACTCAGCATGTCACGGTGCTCGTTCTCGGCAGAAACTTTTTCTGAAAAGACAAACTTACGGCTCCTTCTCCCACAAGGAAGGTGCCAGCCCTGAAAGCTCTTGCTGGTCTTCACTATCCCTCTGCAGCCTATCTTTAGCCGCAACAGAACTGGGGCTCTATGCTTTCCCAGAGACTCCGCATGTCACGGTGCTCGTTCTCGGCAGAAACTTTTTCTGAAAAGACAAACTTACGGCTCCTTCTCCCACAAGGAAGGTGCCAGCCCTGAAAGCTCTTGCTGGTCTTCACTATCCCTCTGCAGCCTATCCACAGGCACAACAGCACTGGGGATCTCTGCTTTCCCAGAGACTCAGCATGTCACGGTGCTCGTTCTCGGCAGAAACTTTTTCTGAAAAGACAAACTTACGGCTCCTTCTCCCACAAGGAAGGTGCCAGCCCTGAAAGCTCTTGCTGGTCTTCACTATCCCTCTGCAGCCTATCTTTAGCCGCAACAGAACTGGGGATCTGTGCTTTCCCAGAGACTCCGCATGTCACGGTGCTCGTTCTCGGCAGAAACTTTTTCTGAAAAGGCAAACGTCTGGCTCCTTCTCCCACAAGGAAGGTGCCAGCCCTGAAAGCTCTTGCAGGTCTTCACTATCCCTCTGCAGCCTATCTTTAGCCGCAACAGCACTGGGGATCTCTGCTTTGCCAGAGACTCAGCATGTCACGGTGCTCGTTCTCGGCAGAAACTTTTTCTGAAAAGGCAAACGTCTGGCTCCTTCTCCCACAAGGAAGGTGCCAGCCCTTAAAGATCTTGCTGGTCTTCACCGTCCCCCTGCAGCATATCCACAGGCACAACATCACTGGGGATCTCTGCTTTCCCAGAGACTCAGCATGTCACGGTGCTCGTTCTCGGCAGAAACTTTTTCTGAAAAGGCAAACGTCTGGCTCCTTCTCCCACAAGGAAGGTGCCAGCCCTGAAAGATCTTGCTGGTCTTCACTATCCCTCTGCAGCCTATCTTTAGCCGCAACAGAACTGGGGATCTGTGCTTTCCCAGAGACTCCGCATGTCATGGTGCTCGTTCTCGGCAGAAACTTTTTCTGAAAAGGCAAACGTCTGGCTCCTTCTCCCACAAGGAAGGTGCCAGCCCTGAAAGCTCTTGCAGGTCTTCACTATCCCTCTGCAGCCTATCTTTAGCCGCAACAGCACTGGGGATCTGTGCTTTCCCAGACACTCAGCATGTCACGGTGCTCGTTCTCGGCAGAAACTTTTTCTGAAAAGGCAAACGTCTGGCTCCTTCTCCCACAAGGAAGGTGCCAGCCCTGAAAGCTTTTGCAGGTCTTCACTATCCCTCTGCAGCCTATCCACAGGCACAACAGCACTGGGGATCTCTGCTTTCCCAGAGACTCAGCATGTCACGGTGCTCGTTCTCGGCAGAAACTTTTTCTGAAAAGACAAACTTACGGCTCCTTCTCCCACAAGGAAGGTGCCAGCCCTGAAAGCTCTTGCTGGTCTTCACTATCCCTCTGCAGCCTATCTTTAGCCGCAACAGAACTGGGGATCTGTGCTTTCCCAGAGACTCCGCATGTCACGGTGCTCGTTCTCGGCAGAAACTTTTTCTGAAAAGGCAAACGTCTGGCTCCTTCTCCCACAAGGAAGGTGCCAGCCCTGAAAGCTCTTGCAGGTCTTCACTATCCCTCTGCAGCCTATCTTTAGCCGCAACAGCACTGGGGATCTCTGCTTTCCCAGAGACTCAGCATGTCACGGTGCTCGTTCTCGGCAGAAACTTTTTCTGAAAAGGCAAACGTCTGGCTCCTTCTCCCACAAGGAAGGTGCCAGCCCTTAAAGATCTTGCTTGTCTTCACTGTCCCCCTGCAGCCTATCCACAGGCACAACAGCACTGGGGATCTCTGCTTTCCTAGAGACTCAGCATGTCACGGTGCTCGTTCTCGGCAGAAACTTTTTCTGAAAAGACAAACTTACGGCTCCTTCTCCCACAAGGAAGGTGCCAGCCCTGAAAGATCTTGCTGGTCTTCACTATCCCTCTGCAGCCTATCTTTAGCCGCAACAGCACTGGGGATCTGTGCTTTCCCAGAGACTCCGCATGTCACGGTGCTCGTTCTCGGCAGAAACTTTTTCTGAAAAGGCAAACGTCTGGCTCCTTCTCCCACAAGGAAGGTGCCAGCCCTGAAAGCTCTTGCAGGTCTTCACTATCCCTCTGCAGCCTATCTTTAGCCGTAACAGCACTGGGTGTAGACATTCGTCTGATCACCCCGTGGGACTCGGCACAGGGTCCACCATACCCTGGGCCACAGAGCACTGACACCAATATGAGGATGCTGCAAATGGCGTTTATTCAACTGCGTCACGCCCTTATATACTGTCTGTCGGTCATCCCGCCTCCCTTAACCCTTCTCTTTCCGTACATCGTGAGATCTTCCGAGCGCCAATCCCTACAAGTCCCCCCTCACTATGGCGGATGACCGACGGTACAAACTGGCGTTACAGCTATAAGCGATCCCACCACCTCATGGTAATTCGTGTACTGGTGGGTACCCGCACTCTGTATAAAGAGTTTCCGCACGCAAACAGTCAGTGCTGGTATCCCACAACAAACCATAATAACCACCACCAAAAGGATTCCAAATAGGGTCAACGTTTTTCAGTCAATCAAAGACAGGAGCCATTGCCAGGTCGACGAGAGGAGATTGTCAAGCCACTGTCACCTGCCTCCTGTAATTGATTGGCTTTGTCTAAAAGCATATCATAGTCCCCTGCTTATGGGGTACACACAGCGGTTGCTGTAAAGTGGATCTGCGGTGTTCAAAACATCGGTCACACCATTTTGATGTTCGGCTGGTGCGTCTCCAGAGTTGTTGTCCACAGCGGTCATACTTGGTAAGCACCCAAGGGTCACAACGACCACAGTGCAGGTACTCAGATGATCTTCTGAACGGCATCCTGCAAAATAACTCACAACAAATCGTTATTGACTGAGGTCTGGTTTCAACCACCGTGACGGCACCCAGCGCACACGTGAGTCTGGGTGCTCTGATGATTGTACTGCAGTATACCCTCTTCCCTGTGTCACCAAGCGCCTCCCACCTTCCCACTTTCCTGTTTCTGGGTCTTTCTTGTTGGGTCTCAACTAGTGCTGCTTGTAATCTGTTTGTCCAAGCTTCTTTCTAAATCAAAAAAAAATGGGAGTCAAAATCATACTGCAAAACTGTCGCGAATCCCAGGGAGTCAGTGAACCTGAAAAAACCACATCTAAAAGAGAGCCTGTCATGGGATGTCCTAAGCCGTATTCATCCACGGTCTTCTTCACTTGTTGCAAAAGCTTGCTATCTAACGGAGACCACTCCACCCCTACACCACCTGGACCAGCTCGGACTGGGCAAACTAAAGGGGGTCCTTCAAAGCGTATGCCGTCCATAACACATTCCTTTGCTACAATTTTCCAGTCTGGCAACGTGACCTTCGGTGAATCGGGAACTCCTTTCTGTTCCCCAGCTGCTTGTAGCAGCTGCCGCTGTTGCTTCACCTGCTCCTGTATCTCCTCTACTACTCGCTGCAACATCTGCAGCGGATCTGTAGCTGGGTCGGGCGCAGGTATTAAAGGCATAGGCGTTGCCTTTTCACTGGCTGCTGCCGACTGCGCCTTACAGCCGGAGATAGCCTTTTGTTTTACCGCTGCGTGCGGCGGACGACAGCGGTTTCCGCCCACCAGTTGCCACGCCTCCTCTAACCGTTGAGCCGACCCCTCGATTGAGTCCGGCCCACTCTCTTCCTCTTCCGCTACGCGCGTAAGAGGGGGTGTCCTGACTTTCCTTCCTCCTTTGGCCGTGCTCCGCCTCTCCCGACCTCCGGAGAGACATCCGGGGAGAAGGCGGATGTCGGCGCCATCTTAGGGTGAGCTTGTGGCGCGGTTCGCAAAACACGTCCCGGCACCCAATCCTCCGGATCATACAGGGGAACCGCTCCCTCCTCTACCTGCTCCTTTTCTGATCCCTTCATCACCGCCCTCTCCGCCTCCTCTAGTCTCTGCCTCTCCTTCTCCC
This sequence comes from Astur gentilis, assembly GCF_929443795.1. Classification (NCBI taxonomy): domain Eukaryota; kingdom Metazoa; phylum Chordata; class Aves; order Accipitriformes; family Accipitridae; genus Astur; species Astur gentilis. Next base: position 367,039 of record NW_026061175.1, read on the forward strand.
GTCTCCTTTGCTCAGCCACGGGTTCCTCTGCCTCCTGAATTAACTGTCGCTCTTTCTCCCGCTCCTCCTCTCTCGCCCGTTCACGCTCCCGTTCAAACTCCTCCCAAGGGTATCCCGGTGGTTCGGCCGGTGCCGACGGCTGCACTGGGAGCACCAGAGGCGTCTGCTCCGCTACCTCCGTCAGCCCTTCTGTCCGCGCCTCCCCATCCGCCTGCACGCCCCGATCCGCCTGCGCGTGCATCAATCTCTTTGCTTCCTTCCATGTTAAGCCCTCCTCCCGCACTTTCCTGAAAATCGCCCTAATCCGCCCCCACGTCTTTAACTCCGGACCATGCTGCGTCGCCATAGCCCGTTCCGCTAAAGCCGCGGTGCATTTCGGCCAGCACTCAGGAGACAATATGTCCCCCGGGCGCTCTATCGCTTCCTCTTTCAGGAGCCGCTCTAGGCAAGCTTTCGCTTCTTTTTGTCCCATAGGGATTTTTACCTCTCTAGAGCATGAGTCCAACACCTTCAGGACTCCTTCCATGCCTGGCCAGGCCTTCGATTACGCCCCGCGTAATCCGCCGATGTCCAATCACGTCGGGGTCACCACTTGTAGACATTCGTCTGATCACCCCGTGGGACTCGGCACAGGGTCCACCATACCCTGGGCCACAGAGCACTGACACCAATATGAGGATGCTGCAAATGGCGTTTATTCAACTGCGTCACGCCCTTATATACTGTCTGTTGGTCATCCCGCCTCCCTTAACCCTTCTCTTTCCGTACATCGCGAGATCTTCCGAGCGCCAATCCCTACACTGGGGATCTCTGCTTTCCCAGCGACTCAGCATGTCACGGTGCTCGTTCTCGGCAGAAACTTTTTCTGAAAAGGCAAACGTCTGGCTCCTTCTCCCACAAGGAAGGTGCCAGCCCTGAAAGATCTTGCTGGTCTTCACTATCCCTCTGCAGCCTATCTATAGCCGCAACAGCACTGGGGATCTCTGCTTTCCCAGAGACTCAGCATGTCACGGTGCTCGTTCTCGGCAGAAACTTTTTCTGAAAAGGCAAACGTCTGGCTCCTTCTCCCACAAGGAAGGTGCCAGCCCTGAATGATCTTGCAGGTCTTCACTATCCCTCTGCAGCCTATCTTTAGCCGCAACAGCACTGGGGATCTCTGCTTTCCCAGACACTCAGCATGTCACGGTGCTCGTTCTCGGCAGAAACTTTTTCTGAAAAGGCAAACGTCTGGCTCCTTCTCCCACAAGGAAGGTGCCAGCCCTGAAAGATCTTGCAGGTCTTCACTATCCCTCTGCAGCCTATCTTTAGCCGCAACAGCACTGGGGATCTCTGCTTTCCCAGACACTCAGCATGTCACGGTGCTCGTTCTCGGCAGAAACTTTTTCTGAAAAGGCAAACGTCTGGCTCCTTCTCCCACAAGGAAGGTGCCATCCCTGAAAGATCTTGCAGGTCTTCACTATCCCTCTGCAGCCTATCTTTAGCCGCAACAGCACTGGGGATCTCTGCTTTCCCAGAGATTCAGCATCTTATGGTGCTCGCTTACGGCAGAGCGTTTTTCTGAAGAGGCAAACGTATGGCTCCATCTTCCACAAGGAAGGTGCCAGCCCTGAAAGCTCTTGCAGGTCTTCACTATCCCTCTGCAGCCTATCTTTAGCCGCAACAGCACTGGGGATCTCTGCTTTCCCAGACACTCAGCATGTCACGGTGCTCGTTCTCGGCAGAAACTTTTTCTGAAAAGGCAAACGTCTGGCTCCTTCTCCCACAAGGAAGGTGCCAGCCCTTAAAGATCTTGCTGGTCTTCACCGTCCCCCTGCAGCCTATCCACAGGCACAACAGCACTGGGGATCTCTGCTTTCCCAGAGACTCAGCATGTCACGGTGCTCGTTCTCGGCAGAAACTTTTTCTGAAAAGACAAACTTACGGCTCCTTCTCCCACAAGGAAGGTGCCAGCCCTGAAAGCTCTTGCTGGTCTTCACTATCCCTCTGCAGCCTATCTTTAGCCGCAACAGAACTGGGGATCTGTGCTTTCCCAGAGACTCCGCATGTCACGGTGCTCGTTCTCGGCAGAAACTTTTTCTGAAAAGGCAAACGTCTGGCTCCTTCTCCCACAAGGAAGGTGCCAGCCCTGAAAGCTCTTGCAGGTCTTCACTATCCCTCTGCAGCCTATCTTTAGCCGCAACAGCACTGGGGATCTGTGCTTTCCCAGAGACTCCGCATGTCACGGTGCTCGTTCTCGGCAGAAACTTTTTCTGAAAAGGCAAACGTCTGGCTCCTTCTCCCACAAGGAAGGTGCCAGCCCTTAAAGATCTTGCTGGTCTTCACTGTCCCCCTGCAGGCTATCCACAGGCACAACAGCACTGGGGATCTCTGCTTTCCCAGAGACTCCGCATGTCACGGTGCTCGTTCTCGGCAGAAACTGTTTCTGAAAAGGCAAACGTCTGGCTCCTTCTCCCACAAGGAAGGTGCCAGCCCTGAAAGATCTTGCAGGTCTTCACTATCCCTCTGCAGCCTATCTTTAGCCGCAACAGCACTGGGGATCTCTGCTTTCCCAGACACTCAGCATGTCATGGTGCTCGTTCTCGGCAGAAACTTTTTCTGAAAAGGCAAACGTCTGGCTCCTTCTCCCACAAGGCAGGTGCCAGCCCTGAATGATCTTGCAGATCTTCACTATCCCTCTGCAGCCTATCTTTAGCCGCAACAGCACTGGGGATCTCTGCTTTCCCAGACACTCAGCATGTCACGGTACTCGTTCTCGGCAGAAACTTTTTCTGAAAAGGCAAATGTCTGGCTCCTTCTCCCACAAGGAAGGTGCCAGCCCTGAAAGCTCTTGCAGGTCTTCACTATCCCTCTGCAGCCTATCTTTAGCCGCAACAGCACTGGGGATCTCTGCTTTCCCAGAGATTCAGCATGTCACGGTGCTCGCTTACGGCAGAGCGTTTTTCTGAAGAGGCAAACGTATGGCTCCATCTTCCACAAGGAAGGTGCCAGCCCTGAAAGCTCTTGCAGGTCTTCACTATCCCTCTGCAGCCTATCTTTAGCCGCAACAGCACTGGGGATCTCTGCTTTCCCAGAGACTCAGCATGTCACGGTGCTCGTTCTCGGCAGAAACTTTTTCTGAAAAGGCAAACGTCTGGCTCCTTCTCCCACAAGGAAGGTGCCAGCCCTTAAAGATCTTGCTGGTCTTCACCGTCCCCCTGCAGCCTATCCACAGGCACAACAGCACTGGGGATCTCTGCTTTCCCAGAGACTCAGCATGTCACGGTGCTCGTTCTCGGCAGAAACTTTTTCTGAAAAGACAAACTTACGGCTCCTTCTCCCACAAGGAAGGTGCCAGCCCTGAAAGCTCTTGCTGGTCTTCACTATCCCTCTGCAGCCTATCTTTAGCCGCAACAGAACTGGGGATCTGTGCTTTCCCAGAGACTCAGCATGTCACGGTGCTCGTTCTCGGCAGAAACTTTTTCTGAAAAGGCAAACGTCTGGCTCCTTCTCCCACAAGGAAGGTGCCAGCCCTTAAAGATCTTGCTGGTCTTCACTGTCCCCCTGCAGCCTATCCACAGGCACAACAGCACTGGGGATCTCTGCTTTCCCAGAGACTCAGCATGTCACGGTGCTCGTTCTCAGCAGAAACTTTTTCTGAAAAGACAAACTTACGGCTCCTTCTCCCACAAGGAAGGTGCCAGCCCTGAAAGCTCTTGCTGGTCTTCACTATCCCTCTGCAGCCTATCTTTAGCCGCAACAGCACTGGGGATCTCTGCTTTCCCAGAGACTCAGCATGTCACGGTGCTCGTTCTCGGCAGAAACTTTTTCTGAAAAGGCAAACGTCTGGCTCCTTCTCCCACAAGGCAGGTGCCAGCCCTGAAAGATCTTGCAGGTCTTCACTATCCCTCTGCAGCCTATCTTTAGCCGCAACAGCACTGGGTGTAGACATTCGTGTGATCACCCCGTGGGACTCGGCACAGGGTCCACCATACCCTGGGCCACAGAGCACTGACACCAATATGAGGATGCTGCAAATGGCGTTTATTCAACTGCGTCACGCCCTTATATACTGTCTGTCGGTCATCCCGCCTCCCTTAACCCTTCTCTTTCCGTACATCGCGAGATCTTCCGAGCGCCAATCCCTACAAGTCCCCCCTCACTATGGCGGATGACCGACGGTACAAACTGGCGTTACAGCTATAAGCGATCCCACCACCTCATGGTAATTCGTGTACTGGTGGGTACCCGCACTCTGTATAAAGAGTTTCCGCACGCAAACAGTCAGTGCTGGTATCCCACAACAAACCATAATAACCACCACCAAAAGGATTCCAAATAGGGTCAACGTTTTTCAGTCAATCAAAGACAGGAGCCATTGCCAGGTCGACGAGAGGAGATTGTCAAGCCACTGTCACCTGCCTCCTGTAATTGATTGGCTTTGTCTAAAAGCATATCATAGTCCCCTGCTTATGGGGTACACACAGCGGTTGCTGTAAAGTGGATCTGCGGTGTTCAAAACATCGGTCACACCATTTTGATGTTCGGCTGGTGCGTCTCCAGAGTTGTTGTCCACAGCGGTCATACTTGGTAAGCACCCAAGGGTCACAACGACCACAGTGCAGGTACTCAGATGATCTTCTGAACGGCATCCTGCAAAATAACTCACAACAAATCGTTATTGACTGAGGTCTGGTTTCAACCACCGTGACGGCACCCAGCGCACACGTGAGTCTGGGTGCTCTGATGATTGTACTGCAGTATACCCTCTTCCCTGTGTCACCAAGCGCCTCCCACCTTCCCACTTTCCTGTTTCTGGGTCTTTCTTGTTGGGTCTCAACTAGTGCTGCTTGTAATCTGTTTGTCCAAGCTTCTTTCTAAATCAAAAAAAAATGGGAGTCAAAATCATACTGCAAAACTGTCGCGAATCCCAGGGAGTCAGTGAACCTGAAAAAACCACATCTAAAAGAGAGCCTGTCATGGGATGTCCTAAGCCGTATTCATCCACGGTCTTCTTCACTTGTTGCAAAAGCTTGCTATCTAACGGAGACCACTCCACCCCTACACCACCTGGACCAGCTCGGACTGGGCAAACTAAAGGGGGTCCTTCAAAGCGTATGCCGTCCATAACACATTCCTTTGCTACAATTTTCCAGTCTGGCAACGTGACCTTCGGTGAATCGGGAACTCCTTTCTGTTCCCCAGCTGCTTGTAGCAGCTGCCGCTGTTGCTTCACCTGCTCCTGTATCTCCTCTACTACTCGCTGCAACATCTGCAGCGGATCTGTAGCTGGGTCGGGCGCAGGTATTAAAGGCATAGGCGTTGCCTTTTCACTGGCTGCTGCCGACTGCGCCTTACAGCCGGAGATAGCCTTTTGTTTTACCGCTGCGTGCGGCGGACGACAGCGGTTTCCGCCCACCAGTTGCCACGCCTCCTCTAACCGTTGAGCCGACCCCTCGATTGAGTCCGGCCCACTCTCTTCCTCTTCCGCTACGCGCGTAAGAGGGGGTGTCCTGACTTTCCTTCCTCCTTTGGCCGTGCTCCGCCTCTCCCGACCTCCGGAGAGACATCCGGGGAGAAGGCGGATGTCGGCGCCATCTTAGGGTGAGCTTGTGGCGCGGTTCGCAAAACACGTCCCGGCACCCAATCCTCCGGATCATACAGGGGAACCGCTCCCTCCTCTACCTGCTCCTTTTCTGATCCCTTCATCACCGCCCTCTCCGCCTCCTCTAGTCTCTGCCTCTCCTTCTCCCGTCTCCTTTGCTCAGCCACGGGTTCCTCTGCCTCCTGAATTAACTGTCGCTCTTTCTCCCGCTCCTCCTCTCTCGCCCGTTCACGCTCCCGTTCAAACTCCTCCCAAGGGTATCCCGGTGGTTCGGCCGGTGCCGACGGCTGCACTGGGAGCACCAGAGGCGTCTGCTCCGCTACCTCCGTCAGCCCTTCTGTCCGCGCCTCCCCATCCGCCTGCACGCCCCGATCCGCCTGCGCGTGCATCAATCTCTTTGCTTCCTTCCATGTTAAGCCCTCCTCCCGCACTTTCCTGAAAATCGCCCTAATCCGCCCCCACGTCTTTAACTCCGGACCATGCTGCGTCGCCATAGCCCGTTCCGCTAAAGCCGCGGTGCATTTCGGCCAGCACTCAGGAGACAATATGTCCCCCGGGCGCTCTATCGCTTCCTCTTTCAGGAGCCGCTCTAGGCAAGCTTTCGCTTCTTTTTGTCCCATAGGGATTTTTACCTCTCTAGAGCATGAGTCCAACACCTTCAGGACTCCTTCCATGCCTGGCCAGGCCTTCGATTACGCCCCGCGTAATCCGCCGATGTCCAATCACGTCGGGGTCACCACTTGTAGACATTCGTCTGATCACCCCGTGGGACTCGGCACAGGGTCCACCATACCCTGGGCCACAGAGCACTGACACCAATATGAGGATGCTGCAAATGGCGTTTATTCAACTGCGTCACGCCCTTATATACTGTCTGTTGGTCATCCCGCCTCCCTTAACCCTTCTCTTTCCGTACATCGCGAGATCTTCCGAGCGCCAATCCCTACACTGGGGATCTCTGCTTTCCCAGCGACTCAGCATGTCACGGTGCTCGTTCTCGGCAGAAACTTTTTCTGAAAAGGCAAACGTCTGGCTCCTTCTCCCACAAGGAAGGTGCCAGCCCTGAAAGATCTTGCTGGTCTTCACTCTCCCTCTGCAGCCTATCTATAGCCGCAACAGCACTGGGGATCTCTGCTTTCCCAGAGACTCAGCATGTCACGGTGCTCGTTCTCGGCAGAAACTTTTTCTGAAAAGGCAAACGTCTGGCTCCTTCTCCCACAAGGAAGGTGCCAGCCCTGAATGATCTTGCAGGTCTTCACTATCCCTCTGCAGCCTATCTTTAGCCGCAACAGCACTGGGGATCTCTGGTTTCCCAGAGACTCAGCATGTCACGGTGCTCGTTCTCGGCAGAAACTTTTTCTGAAAAGGCAAACGTCTGGCTCCTTCTCCCACAAGGAAGGTGCCAGCCCTGAAAGATCTTGCTGGTCTTCACTATCCCTCTGCAGCCTATCTTTAGCCGCAACAGCACTGGGGATCTCTGCTTTCCCAGACACTCAGCATGTCACGGTGCTCGTTCTCGGCAGAAACTTTTTCTGAAAAGGCAAACGTCTGGCTCCTTCTCCCACAAGGAAGGTGCCAGCCCTGAAAGATCTTGCAGGTCTTCACTATCCCTCTGCAGCCTATCTTTAGCCGCAACAGCACTGGGGATCTCTGCTTTCCCAGAGACTCAGCATGTCACGGTGCTCGTTCTCGGCAGAAACTTTTTCTGAAAAGGCAAACGTCTGGCTCCTTCTCCCACAAGGAAGGTGCCATCCCTGAAAGATCTTGCAGGTCTTCACTATCCCTCTGCAGCCTATCTTTAGCCGCAACAGCACTGGGGATCTCTGCTTTCCCAGAGATTCAGCATCTTATGGTGCTCGCTTACGGCAGAGCGTTTTTCTGAAGAGGCAAACGTATGGCTCCATCTTCCACAAGGAAGGTGCCAGCCCTGAAAGCTCTTGCAGGTCTTCACTATCCCTCTGCAGCCTATCTTTAGCCGCAACAGCACTGGGGATCTCTGCTTTCCCAGACACTCAGCATGTCACGGTGCTCGTTCTCGGCAGAAACTTTTTCTGAAAAGGCAAACGTCTGGCTCCTTCTCCCACAAGGAAGGTGCCAGCCCTTAAAGATCTTGCTGGTCTTCACCGTCCCCCTGCAGCCTATCCACAGGCACAACAGCACTGGGGATCTCTGCTTTCCCAGAGACTCAGCATGTCACGGTGCTCGTTCTCGGCAGAAACTTTTTCTGAAAAGACAAACTTACGGCTCCTTCTCCCACAAGGAAGGTGCCAGCCCTGAAAGCTCTTGCTGGTCTTCACTATCCCTCTGCAGCCTATCTTTAGCCGCAACAGAACTGGGGATCTGTGCTTTCCCAGAGACTCCGCATGTCACGGTGCTCGTTCTCGGCAGAAACTTTTTCTGAAAAGGCAAACGTCTGGCTCCTTCTCCCACAAGGAAGGTGCCAGCCCTGAAAGCTCTTGCAGGTCTTCACTATCCCTCTGCAGCCTATCTTTAGCCGCAACAGCACTGGGGATCTGTGCTTTCCCAGAGACTCCGCAAGTCACGGTGCTCGTTCTCGGCAGAAACTTTTTCTGAAAAGGCAAACGTCTGGCTCCTTCTCCCACAAGGAAGGTGCCAGCCCTTAAAGATCTTGCTGGTCTTCACTGTCCCCCTGCAGGCTATCCACAGGCACAACAGCACTGGGGATCTCTGCTTTCCCAGAGACTCCGCATGTCACGGTGCTCGTTCTTGGCAGAAACTGTTTCTGAAAAGGCAAACGTCTGGCTCCTTCTCCCACAAGGAAGGTGCCAGCCCTGAAAGATCTTGCAGGTCTTCACTATCCCTCTGCAGCCTATCTTTAGCCGCAACAGCACTGGGGATCTCTGCTTTCCCAGACACTCAGCATGTCATGGTGCTCGTTCTCGGCAGAAACATTTTCTGAAAAGGCAAACGTCTGGCTCCTTCTCCCACAAGGCAGGTGCCAGCCCTGAAAGATCTTGCAGATCTTCACTATCCCTCTGCAGCCTATCTTTAGCCGCAACAGCACTGGGGATCTCTGCTTTCCCAGACACTCAGCATGTCACGGTACTCGTTCTCGGCAGAAACTTTTTCTGAAAAGGCAAATGTCTGGCTCCTTCTCCCACAAGGAAGGTGCCAGCCCTGAAAGCTCTTGCAGGTCTTCACTATCCCTCTGCAGCCTATCTTTAGCCGCAACAGCACTGGGGATCTCTGCTTTCCCAGAGATTCAGCATGTCACGGTGCTCGCTTACGGCAGAGCGTTTTTCTGAAGAGGCAAACGTATGGCTCCATCTTCCACAAGGAAGGTGCCAGCCCTGAAAGCTCTTGCAGGTCTTCACTATCCCTCTGCAGCCTATCTTTAGCCGCAACAGCACTGGGGATCTCTGCTTTCCCAGAGACTCAGCATGTCACGGTGCTCGTTCTCGGCAGAAACTTTTTCTGAAAAGGCAAACGTCTGGCTCCTTCTCCCACAAGGAAGGTGCCAGCCCTTAAAGATCTTGCTGGTCTTCACCGTCCCCCTGCAGCCTATCCACAGGCACAACAGCACTGGGGATCTCTGCTTTCCCAGAGACTCAGCATGTCACGGTGCTCGTTCTCGGCAGAAACTTTTTCTGAAAAGACAAACTTACGGCTCCTTCTCCCACAAGGAAGGTGCCAGCCCTGAAAGCTCTTGCTGGTCTTCACTATCCCTCTGCAGCCTATCTTTAGCCGCAACAGAACTGGGGATCTGTGCTTTCCCAGAGACTCAGCATGTCACGGTGCTCGTTCTCGGCAGAAACTTTTTCTGAAAAGGCAAACGTCTGGCTCCTTCTCCCACAAGGAAGGTGCCAGCCCTTAAAGATCTTGCTGGTCTTCACTGTCCCCCTGCAGCCTATCCACAGGCACAACAGCACTGGGGATCTCTGCTTTCCCAGAGACTCAGCATGTCACGGTGCTCGTTCTCAGCAGAAACTTTTTCTGAAAAGACAAACTTACGGCTCCTTCTCCCACAAGGAAGGTGCCAGCCCTGAAAGCTCTTGCTGGTCTTCACTATCCCTCTGCAGCCTATCTTTAGCCGCAACAGCACTGGGGATCTCTGCTTTCCCAGAGACTCAGCATGTCACGGTGCTCGTTCTCGGCAGAAACTTTTTCTGAAAAGGCAAACGTCTGGCTCCTTCTCCCACAAGGCAGGTGCCAGCCCTGAAAGATCTTGCAGGTCTTCACTATCCCTCTGCAGCCTATCTTTAGCCGCAACAGCACTGGGTGTAGACATTCGTGTGATCACCCCGTGGGACTCGGCACAGGGTCCACCATACCCTGGGCCACAGAGCACTGACACCAATATGAGGATGCTGCAAATGGCGTTTATTCAACTGCGTCACGCCCTTATATACTGTCTGTCGGTCATCCCGCCTCCCTTAACCCTTCTCTTTCCGTACATCGTGAGATCTTCCGAGCGCCAATCCCTACAAGTCCCCCCTCACTATGGCGGATGACCGACGGTACAAACTGGCGTTACAGCTATAAGCGATCCCACCACCTCATGGTAATTCGTGTACTGGTGGGTACCCGCACTCTGTATAAAGAGTTTCCGCACGCAAACAGTCAGTGCTGGTATCCCACAACAAACCATAATAACCACCACCAAAAGGATTCCAAATAGGGTCAACGTTTTTCAGTCAATCAAAGACAGGAGCCATTGCCAGGTCGACGAGAGGAGATTGTCAAGCCACTGTCACCTGCCTCCTGTAATTGATTGGCTTTGTCTAAAAGCATATCATAGTCCCCTGCTTATGGGGTACACACAGCGGTTGCTGTAAAGTGGATCTGCGGTGTTCAAAACATCGGTCACACCATTTTGATGTTCGGCTGGTGCGTCTCCAGAGTTGTTGTCCACAGCGGTCATACTTGGTAAGCACCCAAGGGTCACAACGACCACAGTGCAGGTACTCAGATGATCTTCTGAACGGCATCCTGCAAAATAACTCACAACAAATCGTTATTGACTGAGGTCTGGTTTCAACCACCGTGACGGCACCCAGCGCACACGTGAGTCTGGGTGCTCTGATGATTGTACTGCAGTATACCCTCTTCCCTGTGTCACCAAGCGCCTCCCACCTTCCCACTTTCCTGTTTCTGGGTCTTTCTTGTTGGGTCTCAACTAGTGCTGCTTGTAATCTGTTTGTCCAAGCTTCTTTCTAAATCAAAAAAAAATGGGAGTCAAAATCATACTGCAAAACTGTCGCGAATCCCAGGGAGTCAGTGAACCTGAAAAAACCACATCTAAAAGAGAGCCTGTCATGGGATGTCCTAAGCCGTATTCATCCACGGTCTTCTTCACTTGTTGCAAAAGCTTGCTATCTAACGGAGACCACTCCACCCCTACACCACCTGGACCAGCTCGGACTGGGCAAACTAAAGGGGGTCCTTCAAAGCGTATGCCGTCCATAACACATTCCTTTGCTACAATTTTCCAGTCTGGCAACGTGACCTTCGGTGAATCGGGAACTCCTTTCTGTTCCCCAGCTGCTTGTAGCAGCTGCCGCTGTTGCTTCACCTGCTCCTGTATCTCCTCTACTACTCGCTGCAACATCTGCAGCGGATCTGTAGCTGGGTCGGGCGCAGGTATTAAAGGCATAGGCGTTGCCTTTTCACTGGCTGCTGCCGACTGCGCCTTACAGCCGGAGATAGCCTTTTGTTTTACCGCTGCGTGCGGCGGACGACAGCGGTTTCCGCCCACCAGTTGCCACGCCTCCTCTAACCGTTGAGCCGACCCCTCGATTGAGTCCGGCCCACTCTCTTCCTCTTCCGCTACGCGCATAAGAGGGGGTGTCCTGACTTTCCTTCCTCCTTTGGCCGTGCTCCGCCTCTCCCGACCTCCGGAGAGACATCCGGGGAGAAGGCGGATGTCGGCGCCATCTTAGGGTGAGCTTGTGGCGCGGTTCGCGAAACACGTCCCGGCACCCAATCCTCCGGATCATACAGGGGAACCGCTCCCTCCTCTACCTGCTCCTTTTCTGATCCCTTCATCACCGCCCTCTCCGCCTCCTCTAGTCTCTGCCTCTCCTTCTCCCGTCTCCTTTGCTCAGCCACGGGTTCCTCTGCCTCCTGAATTAACTGTCGCTCTTTCTCCCGCTCCTCCTCTCTCGCCCGTTCACGCTCCCGTTCAAACTCCTCCCAAGGGTATCCCGGTGGTTCGGCCGGTGCCGACGGCTGCACTGGGAGCACCAGAGGCGTCTGCTCCGCTACCTCCGTCAGCCCTTCTGTCCACGCCTCCCCATCCGCCTGCACGCCCCGATCCGCCTGCGCGTGCATCAATCTCTTTGCTTCCTTCCATGTTAAGCCCTCCTCCCGCACTTTCCTGAAAATCGCCCTAATCCGCCCCCACGTCTTTAACTCCGGACCATGCTGCGTCGCCATAGCCCGTTCCGCTAAAGCCGCGGTGCATTTCGGCCAGCACTCAGGAGACAATATGTCCCCCGGGCGCTCTATCGCTTCCTCTTTCAGGAGCCGCTCTAGGCAAGCTTTCGCTTCTTTTTGTCCCATAGGGATTTTTACCTCTCTAGAGCATGAGTCCAACACCTTCAGGACTCCTTCCATGCCTGGCCAGGCCTTTGATTACGCCCCGCGTAATCCGCCGATGTCCAATCACGTCGGGGTCACCACTTGTAGACATTCGTCTGATCACCCCGTGGGACTCGGCACAGGGTCCACCATACCCTGGGCCACAGAGCACTGACACCAATATGAGGATGCTGCAAATGGCGTTTATTCAACTGCGTCACGCCCTTATATACTGTCTGTTGGTCATCCCGCCTCCCTTAACCCTTCTCTTTCCGTACATCGCGAGATCTTCCGAGCGCCAATCCCTACACTGGGGATCTCTGCTTTCCCAGCGACTCAGCATGTCACGGTGCTCGTTCTCGGCAGAAACTTTTTCTGAAAAGGCAAACGTCTGGCTCCTTCTCCCACAAGGAAGGTGCCAGCCCTGAAAGATCTTGCTGGTCTTCACTATCCCTCTGCAGCCTATCTATAGCCGCAACAGCACTGGGGATCTCTGCTTTCCCAGAGACTCAGCATGTCACGGTGCTCGTTCTCGGCAGAAACTTTTTCTGAAAAGGCAAACGTCTGGCTCCTTCTCCCACAAGGAAGGTGCCAGCCCTGAATGATCTTGCAGGTCTTCACTATCCCTCTGCAGCCTATCTTTAGCCGCAACAGCACTGGGGATCTCTGGTTTCCCAGAGACTCAGCATGTCACGGTGCTCGTTCTCGGCAGAAACTTTTTCTGAAAAGGCAAACGTCTGGCTCCTTCTCCCACAAGGAAGGTGCCAGCCCTGAAAGATCTTGCTGGTCTTCACTATCCCTCTGCAGCCTATCTTTAGCCGCAACAGCACTGGGGAACTCTGCTTTCCCAGACACTCAGCATGTCACGGTGCTCGTTCTCGGCAGAAACTTTTTCTGAAAAGGCAAACGTCTGGCTCCTTCTCCCACAAGGAAGGTGCCAGCCCTGAAAGATCTTGCAGGTCTTCACTATCCCTCTGCAGCCTATCTTTAGCCGCAACAGCACTGGGGATCTCTGCTTTCCCAGACACTCAGCATGTCACGGTGCTCGTTCTCGGCAGAAACTTTTTCTGAAAAGGCAAACGTCTGGCTCCTTCTCCCACAAGGAAGGTGCCATCCCTGAAAGATCTTGCAGGTCTTCACTATCCCTCTGCAGCCTATCTTTAGCCGCAACAGCACTGGGGATCTCTGCTTTCCCAGAGATTCAGCATCTTATGGTGCTCGCTTACGGCAGAGCGTTTTTCTGAAGAGGCAAACGTATGGCTCCATCTTCCACAAGGAAGGTGCCAGCCCTGAAAGCTCTTGCAGGTCTTCACTATCCCTCTGCAGCCTATCTTTAGCCGCAACAGCACTGGGGATCTCTGCTTTCCCAGACACTCAGCATGTCACGGTGCTCGTTCTCGGCAGAAACTTTTTCTGAAAAGGCAAACGTCTGGCTCCTTCTCCCACAAGGAAGGTGCCAGCCCTTAAAGATCTTGCTGGTCTTCACCGTCCCCCTGCAGCCTATCCACAGGCACAACAGCACTGGGGATCTCTGCTTTCCCAGAGACTCAGCATGTCACGGTGCTCGTTCTCGGCAGAAACTTTTTCTGAAAAGACAAACTTACGGCTCCTTCTCCCACAAGGAAGGTGCCAGCCCTGAAAGCTCTTGCTGGTCTTCACTATCCCTCTGCAGCCTATCTTTAGCCGCAACAGAACTGGGGATCTGTGCTTTCCCAGAGACTCCGCATGTCACGGTGCTCGTTCTCGGCAGAAACTTTTTCTGAAAAGGCAAACGTCTGGCTCCTTCTCCCACAAGGAAGGTGCCAGCCCTGAAAGCTCTTGCAGGTCTTCACTATCCCTCTGCAGCCTATCTTTAGCCGCAACAGCACTGGGGATCTGTGCTTTCCCAGAGACTCCGCATGTCACGGTGCTCGTTCTCGGCAGAAACTTTTTCTGAAAAGGCAAACGTCTGGCTCCTTCTCCCACAAGGAAGGTGCCAGCCCTTAAAGATCTTGCTGGTCTTCACTGTCCCCCTGCAGGCTATCCACAGGCACAACAGCACTGGGGATCTCTGCTTTCCCAGAGACTCCGCATGTCACGGTGCTCGTTCTCGGCAGAAACTGTTTCTGAAAAGGCAAACGTCTGGCTCCTTCTCCCACAAGGAAGGTGCCAGCCCTGAAAGATCTTGCAGGTCTTCACTATCCCTCTGCAGCCTATCTTTAGCCGCAACAGCACTGGGGATCTCTGCTTTCCCAGACACTCAGCATGTCATGGTGCTCGTTCTCGGCAGAAACATTTTCTGAAAAGGCAAACGTCTGGCTCCTTCTCCCACAAGGAAGGTGCCAGCCCTGAATGATCTTGCAGATCTTCACTATCCCTCTGCAGCCTATCTTTAGCTGCAACAGCACTGGGGATCTCTGCTTTCCCAGACACTCAGCATGTCACGGTACTCGTTCTCGGCAGAAACTTTTTCTGAAAAGGCAAATGTCTGGCTCCTTCTCCCACAAGGAAGGTGCCAGCCCTGAAAGCTCTTGCAGGTCTTCACTATCCCTCTGCAGCCTATCTTTAGCCGCAACAGCACTGGGGATCTCTGCTTTCCCAGAGATTCAGCATGTCACGGTGCTCGCTTACGGCAGAGCGTTTTTCTGAAGAGGCAAACGTATGGCTCCATCTTAAACAAGGAAGGTGCCAGCCCTGAAAGCTCTTGCAGGTCTTCACTATCCCTCTGCAGCCTATCTTTAGCCGCAACAGCACTGGGGATCTCTGCTTTCCCAGAGACTCAGCATGTCACGGTGCTCGTTCTCGGCAGAAACTTTTTCTGAAAAGGCAAACGTCTGGCTCCTTCTCCCACAAGGAAGGTGCCAGCCCTTAAAGATCTTGCTGGTCTTCACCGTCCCCCTGCAGCCTATCCACAGGCACAACAGCACTGGGGATCTCTGCTTTCCCAGAGACTCAGCATGTCACGGTGCTCGTTCTCGGCAGAAACTTTTTCTGAAAAGACAAACTTACGGCTCCTTCTCCCACAAGGAAGGTGCCAGCCCTGAAAGCTCTTGCTGGTCTTCACTATCCCTCTGCAGCCTATCTTTAGCCGCAACAGAACTGGGGATCTGTGCTTTCCCAGAGACTCAGCATGTCACGGTGCTCGTTCTCGGCAGAAACTTTTTCTGAAAAGGCAAACGTCTGGCTCCTTCTCCCACAAGGAAGGTGCCAGCCCTTAAAGATCTTGCTGGTCTTCACTGTCCCCCTGCAGCCTATCCACAGGCACAACAGCACTGGGGATCTCTGCTTTCCCAGAGACTCAGCATGTCACGGTGCTCGTTCTCAGCAGAAACTTTTTCTGAAAAGACAAACTTACGGCTCCTTCTCCCACAAGGAAGGTGCCAGCCCTGAAAGCTCTTGCTGGTCTTCACTATCCCTCTGCAGCCTATCTTTAGCCGCAACAGCACTGGGGATCTCTGCTTTCCCAGAGACTCAGCATGTCACGGTGCTCGTTCTCGGCAGAAACTTTTTCTGAAAAGGCAAACGTCTGGCTCCTTCTCCCACAAGGCAGGTGCCAGCCCTGAAAGATCTTGCAGGTCTCCACTATCCCTCTGCAGCCTATCTTTAGCCGCAACAGCACTGGGGATCTCTGCTTTCCCAGACACTCAGCATGTCACGGTGCTCGTTCTCGGCAGAAACTTTTTCTGAAAAGGCAAATGTCTGGCTCCTTCTCCCACAAGGAAGGTGCCAGCCCTGAAAGCTCTTGCAGGTCTTCACTATCCCTCTGCAGCCTATCTTTAGCCGCAACAGCACTGGGGATCTGTGCTTTCCCAGAGACTCCGCATGTCACGGTGCTCGTTCTCGGCAGAAACTTTTTCTGAAAAGGCAAACGTCTGGCTCCTTCTCCCACAAGGAAGGTGCCAGCCCTGAAAGATCTTGCTGGTCTTCACTATCCCTCTGCAGCCTATCTTTAGCCGCAACAGCACTGGGGATCTCTGCTTTCCCAGACACTCAGCATGTCACGGTGGTCGTTCTCGGCAGAAACTTTTTCTGAAAAGGCAAACGTCTGGCTCCTTCTCCCACAAGGAAGGTGCCAGCCCTGAAAGATCTTGCAGGTCTTCACTATCCCTCTGCAGCCTATCTTTAGCCGCAACAGCACTGGGGATCTCTGCTTTCCCAGACACTCAGCATGTCACGGTGCTCGTTCTCGGCAGAAACTTTTTCTGAAAAGGCAAACGTCTGGCTCCTTCTCCCACAAGGCAGGTGCCAGCCCTGAAAGATCTTGCAGGTCTCCACTATCCCTCTGCAGCCTATCTTTAGCCGCAACAGCACTGGGGATCTCTGCTTTCCCAGAGACTCAGCATGTCACGGTGCTCGTTCTCGGCAGAAACTTTTTCTGAAAAGGCAAACGTCTGGCTCCTTCTCCCACAAGGAAGGTGCCAGCCCTTAAAGATCTTGCTGGTCTTCACTGTCCCCCTGCAGCCTATCCACAGGCACAACAGCACTGGGGATCTCTGCTTTCCCAGAGACTCAGCATGTCACGGTGCTCGTTCTCGGCAGAGCGTTTTTCTGAAAAGGCAAACGTCTGGCTCCTTCTCCCACAAGGAAGGTGCCAGCCCTGAAAGATCTTGCAGGTCTTCACTATCCCTCTGCAGCCTATCTTTAGCCGCAACAGCACTGGGGATCTCTGCTTTCCCAGACACTCAGCATGTCACGGTGCTCGTTCTCGGCAGAAACTTTTTCTGAAAAGGCAAACGTCTGGCTCCTTCTCCCACAAGGCAGGTGCCAGCCCTGAATGATCTTGCAGGTCTTCACTATCCCTCTGCAGCCTATCTTTAGCCGCAACAGCACTGGGGATCTCTGCTTTCCCAGAGACTCAGCATGTCACGGTGCTCGTTCTCGGCAGAAACTTTTTCTGAAAAGGCAAATGTCTGGCTCCTTCTCCCACAAGGAAGGTGCCAGCCCTGAAAGCTCTTGCTGGTCTTCACTATCCCTCTGCAGCCTATCTTTAGCCGCAACAGCACTGGGGATCTCTGCTTTCCCAGAGATTCAGCATCTTATGGTGCTCGCTTACGGCAGAGCGTTTTTCTGAAGAGGCAAACGTATGGCTCCATCTTCCACAAGGAAGGTGCCAGCCCTGAAAGATCTTGCAGGTCTTCACTATCCCTCTGCAGCCTATCTTTAGCCGCAACAGCACTGGGGATCTCTGCTTTCCCAGAGACTCAGCATGTCACGGTGCTCGTTCTCGGCAGAAACTTTTTCTGAAAAGACAAACTTACGGCTCCTTCTCCCACAAGGAAGGTGCCAGCCCTGAAAGCTCTTGCTGGTCTTCACTATCCCTCTGCAGCCTATCTTTAGCCGCAACAGAACTGGGGATCTGTGCTTTCCCAGAGACTCAGCATGTCACGGTGCTCGTTCTCGGCAGAAACTTTTTCTGAAAAGGCAAACGTCTGGCTCCTTCTCCCACAAGGAAGGTGCCAGCCCTGAAAGCTCTTGCAGGTCTTCACTATCCCTCTGCAGCCTATCTTTAGCCGCAACAGCACTGGGGATCTCTGCTTTCCCAGAGACTCAGCATGTCACGGTGCTCGTTCTCGGCAGAAACTTTTTCTGAAAAGACAAACTTACGGCTCCTTCTCCCACAAGGAAGGTGCCAGCCCTGAAAGATCTTGCAGGTCTTCACTATCCCTCTGCAGCCTATCTTTAGCCGCAACAGCACTGGGGATCTCTGCTTTCCCAGACACTCAGCATGTCACGGTGCTCGTTCTCGGCAGAAACTTTTTCTGAAAAGGCAAACGTCTGGCTCCTTCTCCCACAAGGAAGGTGCCAGCCCTGAAAGATCTTGTTGTCTTCACTATCCCTCTGCAGCCTATATTTAGCCGCAACAGCACTGGGGATCTCTGCTTTCCCAGACACTCAGCATGTCACGGTGCTCGTTCTCGGCAGAAACTTTTTCTGAAAAGGCAAACGTCTGGCTCCTTCTCCCACAAGGAAGGTGCCAGCCCTGAAAGATCTTGCAGGTCTTCACTATCCCTCTGCAGCCTATCTTTAGCCGCAACAGCACTGGGGATCTCTGCTTTCCCAGAGACTCAGCATGTCACGGTGCTCGTTCTCGGCAGAAACTTTTTCTGAAAAGGCAAACGTCTGGCTCCTTCTCCCACAAGGAAGGTGCCAGCCCTTAAAGATCTTGCTGGTCTTCACCGTCCCCCTGCAGCCTATCCACAGGCACAACAGCACTGGGGATCTCTGCTTTCCCAGAGACTCAGCATGTCACGGTGCTCGTTCTCGGCAGAAACTTTTTCTGAAAAGACAAACTTACGGCTCCTTCTCCCACAAGGAAGGTGCCAGCCCTGAAAGCTCTTGCTGGTCTTCACTATCC
Organism: Astur gentilis; assembly: GCF_929443795.1. NCBI lineage: Eukaryota > Metazoa > Chordata > Aves > Accipitriformes > Accipitridae > Astur > Astur gentilis. Next base: position 385,494 of record NW_026061175.1, read on the forward strand.
CTCTGCAGCCTATCTTTAGCCGCAACAGAACTGGGGATCTGTGCTTTCCCAGAGACTCAGCATGTCACGGTGCTCGTTCTCGGCAGAAACTTTTTCTGAAAAGGCAAACGTCTGGCTCCTTCTCCCACAAGGAAGGTGCCAGCCCTTAAAGATCTTGCTGGTCTTCACTGTCCCCCTGCAGCCTATCCACAGGCACAACAGCACTGGGGATCTCTGCTTTCCCAGAGACTCAGCATGTCACGGTGCTCGTTCTCAGCAGAAACTTTTTCTGAAAAGACAAACTTACGGCTCCTTCTCCCACAAGGAAGGTGCCAGCCCTGAAAGCTCTTGCTGGTCTTCACTATCCCTCTGCAGCCTATCTTTAGCCGCAACAGCACTGGGGATCTCTGCTTTCCCAGAGACTCAGCATGTCACGGTGCTCGTTCTCGGCAGAAACTTTTTCTGAAAAGGCAAACGTCTGGCTCCTTCTCCCACAAGGCAGGTGCCAGCCCTGAAAGATCTTGCAGGTCTCCACTATCCCTCTGCAGCCTATCTTTAGCCGCAACAGCACTGGGGATCTCTGCTTTCCCAGACACTCAGCATGTCACGGTGCTCGTTCTCGGCAGAAACTTTTTCTGAAAAGGCAAATGTCTGGCTCCTTCTCCCACAAGGAAGGTGCCAGCCCTGAAAGCTCTTGCAGGTCTTCACTATCCCTCTGCAGCCTATCTTTAGCCGCAACAGCACTGGGGATCTGTGCTTTCCCAGAGACTCCGCATGTCACGGTGCTCGTTCTCGGCAGAAACTTTTTCTGAAAAGGCAAACGTCTGGCTCCTTCTCCCACAAGGAAGGTGCCAGCCCTGAAAGATCTTGCTGGTCTTCACTATCCCTCTGCAGCCTATCTTTAGCCGCAACAGCACTGGGGATCTCTGCTTTCCCAGACACTCAGCATGTCACGGTGGTCGTTCTCGGCAGAAACTTTTTCTGAAAAGGCAAACGTCTGGCTCCTTCTCCCACAAGGAAGGTGCCAGCCCTGAAAGATCTTGCAGGTCTTCACTATCCCTCTGCAGCCTATCTTTAGCCGCAACAGCACTGGGGATCTCTGCTTTCCCAGACACTCAGCATGTCACGGTGCTCGTTCTCGGCAGAAACTTTTTCTGAAAAGGCAAACGTCTGGCTCCTTCTCCCACAAGGCAGGTGCCAGCCCTGAAAGATCTTGCAGGTCTCCACTATCCCTCTGCAGCCTATCTTTAGCCGCAACAGCACTGGGGATCTCTGCTTTCCCAGAGACTCAGCATGTCACGGTGCTCGTTCTCGGCAGAAACTTTTTCTGAAAAGGCAAACGTCTGGCTCCTTCTCCCACAAGGAAGGTGCCAGCCCTTAAAGATCTTGCTGGTCTTCACTGTCCCCCTGCAGCCTATCCACAGGCACAACAGCACTGGGGATCTCTGCTTTCCCAGAGACTCAGCATGTCACGGTGCTCGTTCTCGGCAGAGCGTTTTTCTGAAAAGGCAAACGTCTGGCTCCTTCTCCCACAAGGAAGGTGCCAGCCCTGAAAGATCTTGCAGGTCTTCACTATCCCTCTGCAGCCTATCTTTAGCCGCAACAGCACTGGGGATCTCTGCTTTCCCAGACACTCAGCATGTCACGGTGCTCGTTCTCGGCAGAAACTTTTTCTGAAAAGGCAAACGTCTGGCTCCTTCTCCCACAAGGCAGGTGCCAGCCCTGAATGATCTTGCAGGTCTTCACTATCCCTCTGCAGCCTATCTTTAGCCGCAACAGCACTGGGGATCTCTGCTTTCCCAGAGACTCAGCATGTCACGGTGCTCGTTCTCGGCAGAAACTTTTTCTGAAAAGGCAAATGTCTGGCTCCTTCTCCCACAAGGAAGGTGCCAGCCCTGAAAGCTCTTGCTGGTCTTCACTATCCCTCTGCAGCCTATCTTTAGCCGCAACAGCACTGGGGATCTCTGCTTTCCCAGAGATTCAGCATCTTATGGTGCTCGCTTACGGCAGAGCGTTTTTCTGAAGAGGCAAACGTATGGCTCCATCTTCCACAAGGAAGGTGCCAGCCCTGAAAGATCTTGCAGGTCTTCACTATCCCTCTGCAGCCTATCTTTAGCCGCAACAGCACTGGGGATCTCTGCTTTCCCAGAGACTCAGCATGTCACGGTGCTCGTTCTCGGCAGAAACTTTTTCTGAAAAGACAAACTTACGGCTCCTTCTCCCACAAGGAAGGTGCCAGCCCTGAAAGCTCTTGCTGGTCTTCACTATCCCTCTGCAGCCTATCTTTAGCCGCAACAGAACTGGGGATCTGTGCTTTCCCAGAGACTCAGCATGTCACGGTGCTCGTTCTCGGCAGAAACTTTTTCTGAAAAGGCAAACGTCTGGCTCCTTCTCCCACAAGGAAGGTGCCAGCCCTGAAAGCTCTTGCAGGTCTTCACTATCCCTCTGCAGCCTATCTTTAGCCGCAACAGCACTGGGGATCTCTGCTTTCCCAGAGACTCAGCATGTCACGGTGCTCGTTCTCGGCAGAAACTTTTTCTGAAAAGACAAACTTACGGCTCCTTCTCCCACAAGGAAGGTGCCAGCCCTGAAAGATCTTGCAGGTCTTCACTATCCCTCTGCAGCCTATCTTTAGCCGCAAAAGCACTGGGGATCTCTGCTTTCCCAGACACTCAGCATGTCACGGTGCTCGTTCTCGGCAGAAACTTTTTCTGAAAAGGCAAACGTCTGGCTCCTTCTCCCACAAGGAAGGTGCCAGCCCTTAAAGATCTTGCTGGTCTTCACCGTCCCCCTGCAGCCTATCCACAGGCACAACAGCACTGGGGATCTCTGCTTTCCCAGAGACTCAGCATGTCACGGTGCTCGTTCTCGGCAGAAACTTTTTCTGAAAAGACAAACTTACGGCTCCTTCTCCCACAAGGAAGGTGCCAGCCCTGAAAGCTCTTGCTGGTCTTCACTATCCCTCTGCAGCCTATCTTTAACCGCAACAGAACTGGGGATCTGTGCTTTCCCAGAGACTCAGCATGTCACGGTGCTCGTTCTCGGCAGAAACTTTTTCTGAAAAGGCAAACGTCTGGCTCCTTCTCCCACAAGGAAGGTGCCAGCCCTTAAAGATCTTGCTGGTCTTCACTGTCCCCCTGCAGCCTATCCACAGGCACAACAGCACTGGGGATCTCTGCTTTCCCAGAGACTCAGCATGTCACGGTGCTCGTTCTCAGCAGAAACTTTTTCTGAAAAGACAAACTTACGGCTCCTTCTCCCACAAGGAAGGTGCCAGCCCTGAAAGCTCTTGCTGGTCTTCACTATCCCTCTGCAGCCTATCTTTAGCCGCAACAGCACTGGGGATCTCTGCTTTCCCAGAGACTCAGCATGTCACGGTGCTCGTTCTCGGCAGAAACTTTTTCTGAAAAGGCAAACGTCTGGCTCCTTCTCCCACAAGGCAGGTGCCAGCCCTGAAAGATCTTGCAGGTCTCCACTATCCCTCTGCAGCCTATCTTTAGCCGCAACAGCACTGGGGATCTCTGCTTTCCCAGACACTCAGCATGTCACGGTGCTCGTTCTCGGCAGAAACTTTTTCTGAAAAGGCAAATGTCTGGCTCCTTCTCCCACAAGGAAGGTGCCAGCCCTGAAAGCTCTTGCAGGTCTTCACTATCCCTCTGCAGCCTATCTTTAGCCGCAACAGCACTGGGGATCTGTGCTTTCCCAGAGACTCCGCATGTCACGGTGCTCGTTCTCGGCAGAAACTTTTTCTGAAAAGGCAAACGTCTGGCTCCTTCTCCCACAAGGAAGGTGCCAGCCCTGAAAGATCTTGCTGGTCTTCACTATCCCTCTGCAGCCTATCTTTAGCCGCAACAGCACTGGGGATCTCTGCTTTCCCAGACACTCAGCATGTCACGGTGGTCGTTCTCGGCAGAAACTTTTTCTGAAAAGGCAAACGTCTGGCTCCTTCTCCCACAAGGAAGGTGCCAGCCCTGAAAGATCTTGCAGGTCTTCACTATCCCTCTGCAGCCTATCTTTAGCCGCAACAGCACTGGGGATCTCTGCTTTCCCAGACACTCAGCATGTCACGGTGCTCGTTCTCGGCAGAAACTTTTTCTGAAAAGGCAAACGTCTGGCTCCTTCTCCCACAAGGCAGGTGCCAGCCCTGAAAGATCTTGCAGGTCTCCACTATCCCTCTGCAGCCTATCTTTAGCCGCAACAGCACTGGGGATCTCTGCTTTCCCAGAGACTCAGCATGTCACGGTGCTCGTTCTCGGCAGAAACTTTTTCTGAAAAGGCAAACGTCTGGCTCCTTCTCCCACAAGGAAGGTGCCAGCCCTTAAAGATCTTGCTGGTCTTCACTGTCCCCCTGCAGCCTATCCACAGGCACAACAGCACTGGGGATCTCTGCTTTCCCAGAGACTCAGCATGTCACGGTGCTCGTTCTCGGCAGAGCGTTTTTCTGAAAAGGCAAACGTCTGGCTCCTTCTCCCACAAGGAAGGTGCCAGCCCTGAAAGATCTTGCAGGTCTTCACTATCCCTCTGCAGCCTATCTTTAGCCGCAACAGCACTGGGGATCTCTGCTTTCCCAGACACTCAGCATGTCACGGTGCTCGTTCTCGGCAGAAACTTTTTCTGAAAAGGCAAACGTCTGGCTCCTTCTCCCACAAGGCAGGTGCCAGCCCTGAATGATCTTGCAGGTCTTCACTATCCCTCTGCAGCCTATCTTTAGCCGCAACAGCACTGGGGATCTCTGCTTTCCCAGAGACTCAGCATGTCACGGTGCTCGTTCTCGGCAGAAACTTTTTCTGAAAAGGCAAATGTCTGGCTCCTTCTCCCACAAGGAAGGTGCCAGCCCTGAAAGCTCTTGCTGGTCTTCACTATCCCTCTGCAGCCTATCTTTAGCCGCAACAGCACTGGGGATCTCTGCTTTCCCAGAGATTCAGCATCTTATGGTGCTCGCTTACGGCAGAGCGTTTTTCTGAAGAGGCAAACGTATGGCTCCATCTTCCACAAGGAAGGTGCCAGCCCTGAAAGATCTTGCAGGTCTTCACTATCCCTCTGCAGCCTATCTTTAGCCGCAACAGCACTGGGGATCTCTGCTTTCCCAGAGACTCAGCATGTCACGGTGCTCGTTCTCGGCAGAAACTTTTTCTGAAAAGACAAACTTACGGCTCCTTCTCCCACAAGGAAGGTGCCAGCCCTGAAAGCTCTTGCTGGTCTTCACTATCCCTCTGCAGCCTATCTTTAGCCGCAACAGAACTGGGGATCTGTGCTTTCCCAGAGACTCAGCATGTCACGGTGCTCGTTCTCGGCAGAAACTTTTTCTGAAAAGGCAAACGTCTGGCTCCTTCTCCCACAAGGAAGGTGCCAGCCCTGAAAGCTCTTGCAGGTCTTCACTATCCCTCTGCAGCCTATCTTTAGCCGCAACAGCACTGGGGATCTCTGCTTTCCCAGAGACTCAGCATGTCACGGTGCTCGTTCTCGGCAGAAACTTTTTCTGAAAAGACAAACTTACGGCTCCTTCTCCCACAAGGAAGGTGCCAGCCCTGAAAGATCTTGCAGGTCTTCACTATCCCTCTGCAGCCTATCTTTAGCCGCAACAGCACTGGGGATCTCTGCTTTCCCAGACACTCAGCATGTCACGGTGCTCGTTCTCGGCAGAAACTTTTTCTGAAAAGGCAAACGTCTGGCTCCTTCTCCCACAAGGAAGGTGCCAGCCCTGAAAGATCTTGCAGGTCTTCACTATCCCTCTGCAGCCTATATTTAGCCGCAACAGCACTGGGGATCTCTGCTTTCCCAGACACTCAGCATGTCACGGTGCTCGTTCTCGGCAGAAACTTTTTCTGAAAAGGCAAACGTCTGGCTCCTTCTCCCACAAGGAAGGTGCCAGCCCTGAATGATCTTGCAGGTCTTCACTATCCCTCTGCAGCCTATCTTTAGCCGCAACAGCACTGGGGATCTCTGCTTTCCCAGAGACTCAGCATGTCACGGTGCTCGTTCTCGGCAGAAACTTTTTCTGAAAAGACAAACTTACGGCTCCTTCTCCCACAAGGAAGGTGCCAGCCCTGAAAGATCTTGCTGGTCTTCACTATCCCTCTGCAGCCTATCTATAGCCGCAACAGCACTGGGGAGCTCTGCTTTCCCAGAGATTCAGCATCTTATGGTGCTCGCTTACGGCAGAGCGTTTTTCTGAAGAGGCAAACGTCTGTCTCCATCTTCCACAAGGAAGGTGCCAGCCCTGAAAGCTCTTGCAGGTCTTCACTATCCCTCTGCAGCCTATCTTTAGCCGCAACAGCACTGGGGATCTCTGCTTTCCCAGACACTCAGCATGTCACGGTGCTCGTTCTCGGCAGAAACTTTTTCTGAAAAGGCAAACGTCTGGCTCCTTCTCCCACAAGGAAGGTGCCAGCCCTTAAAGATCTTGCTGGTCTTCACCGTCCCCCTGCAGCCTATCCACAGGCACAACAGCACTGGGGATCTCTGCTTTCCCAGAGACTCAGCATGTCACGGTGCTCGTTCTCGGCAGAAACTTTTTCTGAAAAGACAAACTTACGGCTCCTTCTCCCACAAGGAAGGTGCCAGCCCTGAAAGCTCTTGCTGGTCTTCACTATCCCTCTGCAGCCTATCTTTAGCCGCAACAGAACTGGGGATCTGTGCTTTCCCAGAGACTCCGCATGTCACGGTGCTCGTTCTCGGCAGAAACTTTTTCTGAAAAGGCAAACGTCTGGCTCCTTCTCCCACAAGGAAGGTGCCAGCCCTGAAAGCTCTTGCAGGTCTTCACTATCCCTCTGCAGCCTATCTTTAGCCGCAACAGCACTGGGGATCTCTGCTTTCCCAGAGACTCAGCATGTCACGGTGCTCGTTCTCGGCAGAAACTTTTTCTGAAAAGGCAAACGTCTGGCTCCTTCTCCCACAAGGAAGGTGCCAGCCCTTAAAGATCTTGCTGGTCTTCACCGTCCCCCTGCAGCCTATCCACAGGTACAACATCACTGGGGATCTCTGCTTTCCCAGAGACTCAGCATGTCACGGTGCTCGTTCTCGGCAGAAACTTTTTCTGAAAAGGCAAACGTCTGGCTCCTTCTCCCACAAGGAAGGTGCCAGCCCTGAAAGATCTTGCAGGTCTTCACTATCCCTCTGCAGCCTATCTTTAGCCGCAACAGCACTGGGGATCTCTGCTTTCCCAGACACTCAGCATGTCACGGTGCTCGTTCTCGGCAGAAACTTTTTCTGAAAAGGCAAACGTCTGGCTCCTTCTCCCACAAGGCAGGTGCCAGCCCTGAAAGATCTTGCAGGTCTCCACTATCCCTCTGCAGCCTATCTTTAGCCGCAACAGCACTGGGGATCTCTGCTTTCCCAGACACTCAGCATGTCACGGTGCTCGTTCTCGGCAGAAACTTTTTCTGAAAAGGCAAATGTCTGGCTCCTTCTCCCACAAGGAAGGTGCCAGCCCTGAAAGCTCTTGCTGGTCTTCACTATCCCTCTGCAGCCTATCTTTAGCCGCAACAGCACTGGGGATCTGTGCTTTCCCAGAGACTCCGCATGTCACGGTGCTCGTTCTCGGCAGAAACTTTTTCTGAAAAGGCAAACGTCTGGCTCCTTCTCCCACAAGGAAGGTGCCAGCCCTGAAAGATCTTGCAGGTCTTCACTATCCCTCTGCAGCCTATCTTTAGCCGCAACAGCACTGGGGATCTCTGCTTTCCCAGACACTCAGCATGTCACGGTGCTCGTTCTCGGCAGAAACTTTTTCTGAAAAGGCAAACGTCTGGCTCCTTCTCCCACAAGGCAGGTGCCAGCCCTGAAAGATCTTGCAGGTCTCCACTATCCCTCTGCAGCCTATCTTTAGCCGCAACAGCACTGGGGATCTCTGCTTTCCCAGACACTCAGCATGTCACGGTGCTCGTTCTCGGCAGAAACTTTTTCTGAAAAGGCAAATGTCTGGCTCCTTCTCCCACAAGGAAGGTGCCAGCCCTGAAAGATCTTGCTGGTCTTCACTATCCCTCTGCAGCCTATCTTTAGCCGCAACAGCACTGGGGATCTCTGCTTTCCCAGAGACTCAGCATGTCACGGTGCTCGTTCTCGGCAGAAACTTTTTCTGAAAAGGCAAACGTCTGGCTCCTTCTCCCACAAGGAAGGTGCCAGCCCTTAAAGATCTTGCTGGTCTTCACTGTCCCCCTGCAGCCTATCCACAGGCACAACAGCACTGGGGATCTCTGCTTTCCCAGAGACTCAGCATGTCACGGTGCTCGTTCTCGGCAGAGCGTTTTTCTGAAAAGGCAAACGTCTGGCTCCTTCTCCCACAAGGAAGGTGCCAGCCCTGAAAGATCTTGCAGGTCTTCACTATCCCTCTGCAGCCTATCTTTAGCCGCAACAGAACTGGGGATCTGTGCTTTCCCAGAGACTCAGCATGTCACGGTGCTCGTTCTCGGCAGAAACTTTTTCTGAAAAGGCAAACGTCTGGCTCCTTCTCCCACAAGGAAGGTGCCAGCCCTGAAAGATCTTGCAGGTCTTCACTATCCCTCTGCAGCCTATCTTTAGCCGCAACAGCACTGGGGATCTCTGCTTTCCCAGACACTCAGCATGTCACGGTGCTCGTTCTCGGCAGAAACTTTTTCTGAAAAGGCAAACGTCTGGCTCCTTCTCCCACAAGGAAGGTGCCAGCCCTTAAAGATCTTGCTGGTCTTCACCGTCCCCCTGCAGCCTATCCACAGGCACAACAGCACTGGGGATCTCTGCTTTCCCAGAGACTCAGCATGTCACGGTGCTCGTTCTCGGCAGAAACTTTTTCTGAAAAGACAAACTTACGGCTCCTTCTCCCACAAGGAAGGTGCCAGCCCTGAAAGCTCTTGCTGGTCTTCACTATCCCTCTGCAGCCTATCTTTAGCCGCAACAGAACTGGGGATCTGTGCTTTCCCAGAGACTCCGCATGTCACGGTGCTCGTTCTCGGCAGAAACTTTTTCTGAAAAGGCAAACGTCTGGCTCCTTCTCCCACAAGGAAGGTGCCAGCCCTGAAAGCTCTTGCAGGTCTTCACTATCCCTCTGCAGCCTATCTTTAGCCGCAACAGCACTGGGGATCTCTGCTTTCCCAGACACTCAGCATGTCACGGTGCTCGTTCTCGGCAGAAACTTTTTCTGAAAAGGCAAACGTCTGGCTCCTTTTCCCACAAGGAAGGTGCCAGCCCTTAAAGATCTTGCTGGTCTTCACCGTCCCCCTGCAGCCTATCCACAGGTACAACATCACTGGGGATCTCTGCTTTCCCAGAGACTCAGCATGTCACGGTGCTCGTTCTCGGCAGAAACTTTTTCTGAAAAGGCAAACGTCTGGCTCCTTCTCCCACAAGGAAGGTGCCAGCCCTGAAAGATCTTGCAGGTCTTCACTATCCCTCTGCAGCCTATCTTTAGCCGCAACAGCACTGGGGATCTCTGCTTTCCCAGAGACTCAGCATGTCACGGTGCTCGTTCTCGGCAGAAACTTTTTCTGAAAAGGCAAACGTCTGGCTCCTTCTCCCACAAGGCAGGTGCCAGCCCTGAATGATCTTGCAGGTCTTCACTATCCCTCTGCAGCCTATCTTTAGCCGCAACAGCACTGGGGATCTCTGCTTTCCCAGAGACTCAGCATGTCACGGTGCTCGTTCTCGGCAGAAACTTTTTCTGAAAAGGCAAATGTCTGGCTCCTTCTCCCACAAGGAAGGTGCCAGCCCTGAAAGCTCTTGCTGGTCTTCACTATCCCTCTGCAGCCTATCTTTAGCCGCAACAGCACTGGGGATCTCTGCTTTCCCAGAGATTCAGCATCTTATGGTGCTCGATTACGGCAGAGCGTTTTTCTGAAGAGGCAAACGTATGGCTCCATCTTCCACAAGGAAGGTGCCAGCCCTGAAAGATCTTGCAGGTCTTCACTATCCCTCTGCAGCCTATCTTTAGCCGCAACAGCACTGGGGATCTCTGCTTTCCCAGAGACTCAGCATGTCACGGTGCTCGTTCACGGCAGAAACTTTTTCTGAAAAGGCAAACGTCTGGCTCCTTCTCCCACAAGGAAGGTGCCAGCCCTTAAAGATCTTGCTGGTCTTCACCGTCCCCCTGCAGCCTATCCACAGGCACAACAGCACTGGGGATCTCTGCTTTCCCAGAGACTCAGCATGTCACGGTGCTCGTTCTCGGCAGAGCGTTTTTCTGAAAAGGCAAACGTCTGGCTCCTTCTCCCACAAGGAAGGTGCCAGCCCTGAAAGATCTTGCAGGTCTTCACTATCCCTCTGCAGCCTATCTTTAGCCGCAACAGCACTGGGGATCTCTGCTTTCCCAGACACTCAGCATGTCACGGTGCTCGTTCTCGGCAGAAACTTTTTCTGAAAAGGCAAACGTCTGGCTCCTTCTCCCACAAGGCAGGTGCCAGCCCTGAATGATCTTGCAGGTCTTCACTATCCCTCTGCAGCCTATCTTTAGCCGCAACAGCACTGGGGATCTCTGCTTTCCCAGAGACTCAGCATGTCACGGTGCTCGTTCTCGGCAGAAACTTTTTCTGAAAAGGCAAATGTCTGGCTCCTTCTCCCACAAGGAAGGTGCCAGCCCTGAAAGCTCTTGCTGGTCTTCACTATCCCTCTGCAGCCTATCTTTAGCCGCAACAGCACTGGGGATCTCTGCTTTCCCAGAGATTCAGCATCTTATGGTGCTCGCTTACGGCAGAGCGTTTTTCTGAAGAGGCAAACGTATGGCTCCATCTTCCACAAGGAAGGTGCCAGCCCTGAAAGATCTTGCAGGTCTTCACTATCCCTCTGCAGCCTATCTTTAGCCGCAACAGCACTGGGGATCTCTGCTTTCCCAGAGACTCAGCATGTCACGGTGCTCGTTCTCGGCAGAAACTTTTTCTGAAAAGACAAACTTACGGCTCCTTCTCCCACAAGGAAGGTGCCAGCCCTGAAAGCTCTTGCTGGTCTTCACTATCCCTCTGCAGCCTATCTTTAGCCGCAACAGAACTGGGGATCTGTGCTTTCCCAGAGACTCAGCATGTCACGGTGCTCGTTCTCGGCAGAAACTTTTTCTGAAAAGGCAAACGTCTGGCTCCTTCTCCCACAAGGAAGGTGCCAGCCCTGAAAGCTCTTGCAGGTCTTCACTATCCCTCTGCAGCCTATCTTTAGCCGCAACAGCACTGGGGATCTCTGCTTTCCCAGAGACTCAGCATGTCACGGTGCTCGTTCTCGGCAGAAACTTTTTCTGAAAAGACAAACTTACGGCTCCTTCTCCCACAAGGAAGGTGCCAGCCCTGAAAGATCTTGCAGGTCTTCACTATCCCTCTGCAGCCTATCTTTAGCCGCAACAGCACTGGGGATCTCTGCTTTCCCAGACACTCAGCATGTCACGGTGCTCGTTCTCGGCAGAAACTTTTTCTGAAAAGGCAAACGTCTGGCTCCTTCTCCCACAAGGAAGGTGCCAGCCCTGAAAGATCTTGCAGGTCTTCACTATCCCTCTGCAGCCTATATTTAGCCGCAACAGCACTGGGGATCTCTGCTTTCCCAGACACTCAGCATGTCACGGTGCTCGTTCTCGGCAGAAACTTTTTCTGAAAAGGCAAACGTCTGGCTCCTTCTCCCACAAGGAAGGTGCCAGCCCTGAATGATCTTGCAGGTCTTCACTATCCCTCTGCAGCCTATCTTTAGCCGCAACAGCACTGGGGATCTCTGCTTTCCCAGAGACTCAGCATGTCACGGTGCTCGTTCTCGGCAGAAACTTTTTCTGAAAAGACAAACTTACGGCTCCTTCTCCCACAAGGATGGTGCCAGCCCTGAAAGATCTTGCTGGTCTTCACTATCCCTCTGCAGCCTATCTATAGCCGCAACAGCACTGGGGAGCTCTGCTTTCCCAGAGATTCAGCATCTTATGGTGCTCGCTTACGGCAGAGCGTTTTTCTGAAGAGGCAAACGTCTGTCTCCATCTTCCACAAGGAAGGTGCCAGCCCTGAAAGCTCTTGCAGGTCTTCACTATCCCTCTGCAGCCTATCTTTAGCCGCAACAGCACTGGGGATCTCTGCTTTCCCAGACACTCAGCATGTCACGGTGCTCGTTCTCGGCAGAAACTTTTTCTGAAAAGGCAAACGTCTGGCTCCTTCTCCCACAAGGAAGGTGCCAGCCCTTAAAGATCTTGCTGGTCTTCACCGTCCCCCTGCAGCCTATCCACAGGCACAACAGCACTGGGGATCTCTGCTTTCCCAGAGACTCAGCATGTCACGGTGCTCGTTCTCGGCAGAAACTTTTTCTGAAAAGACAAACTTACGGCTCCTTCTCCCACAAGGAAGGTGCCAGCCCTGAAAGCTCTTGCTGGTCTTCACTATCCCTCTGCAGCCTATCTTTAGCCGCAACAGAACTGGGGATCTGTGCTTTCCCAGAGACTCCGCATGTCACGGTGCTCGTTCTCGGCAGAAACTTTTTCTGAAAAGGCAAACGTCTGGCTCCTTCTCCCACAAGGAAGGTGCCAGCCCTGAAAGCTCTTGCAGGTCTTCACTATCCCTCTGCAGCCTATCTTTAGCCGCAACAGCACTGGGGATCTCTGCTTTCCCAGAGACTCAGCATGTCACGGTGCTCGTTCTCGGCAGAAACTTTTTCTGAAAAGGCAAACGTCTGGCTCCTTTTCCCACAAGGAAGGTGCCAGCCCTTAAAGATCTTGCTGGTCTTCACCGTCCCCCTGCAGCCTATCCACAGGTACAACATCACTGGGGATCTCTGCTTTCCCAGAGACTCAGCATGTCACGGTGCTCGTTCTCGGCAGAAACTTTTTCTGAAAAGGCAAACGTCTGGCTCCTTCTCCCACAAGGAAGGTGCCAGCCCTGAAAGATCTTGCAGGTCTTCACTATCCCTCTGCAGCCTATCTTTAGCCGCAACAGCACTGGGGATCTCTGCTTTCCCAGACACTCAGCATGTCACGGTGCTCGTTCTCGGCAGAAACATTTTCTGAAAAGGCAAACGTCTGGCTCCTTCTCCCACAAGGCAGGTGCCAGCCCTGAAAGATCTTGCAGGTCTCCACTATCCCTCTGCAGCCTATCTTTAGCCGCAACAGCACTGGGGATCTCTGCTTTCCCAGACACTCAGCATGTCACGGTGCTCGTTCTCGGCAGAAACTTTTTCTGAAAAGGCAAACGTCTGGCTCCTTCTCCCACAAGGAAGGTGCCAGCCCTGAAAGCTCTTGCTGGTCTTCACTATCCCTCTGCAGCCTATCTTTAGCCGCAACAGCACTGGGGATCTGTGCTTTCCCAGAGACTCCGCATGTCACGGTGCTCGTTCTCGGCAGAAACTTTTTCTGAAAAGGCAAACGTCTGGCTCCTTCTCCCACAAGGAAGGTGCCAGCCCTGAAAGATCTTGCAGGTCTTCACTATCCCTCTGCAGCCTATCTTTAGCCGCAACAGCACTGGGGATCTCTGCTTTCCCAGACACTCAGCATGTCACGGTGCTCGTTCTCGGCAGAAACTTTTTCTGAAAAGGCAAACGTCTGGCTCCTTCTCCCACAAGGCAGGTGCCAGCCCTGAAAGATCTTGCAGGTCTCCACTATCCCTCTGCAGCCTATCTTTAGCCGCAACAGCACTGGGGATCTCTGCTTTCCCAGACACTCAGCATGTCACGGTGCTCGTTCTCGGCAGAAACTTTTTCTGAAAAGGCAAATGTCTGGCTCCTTCTCCCACAAGGAAGGTGCCAGCCCTGAAAGATCTTGCTGGTCTTCACTATCCCTCTGCAGCCTATCTTTAGCCGCAACAGCACTGGGGATCTCTGCTTTCCCAGAGACTCAGCATGTCACGGTGCTCGTTCTCGGCAGAAACTTTTTCTGAAAAGGCAAACGTCTGGCTCCTTCTCCCACAAGGAAGGTGCCAGCCCTTAAAGATCTTGCTGGTCTTCACTGTCCCCCTGCAGCCTATCCACAGGCACAACAGCACTGGGGATCTCTGCTTTCCCAGAGACTCAGCATGTCACGGTGCTCGTTCTCGGCAGAGCGTTTTTCTGAAAAGGCAAACGTCTGGCTCCTTCTCCCACAAGGAAGGTGCCAGCCCTGAAAGATCTTGCAGGTCTTCACTATCCCTCTGCAGCCTATCTTTAGCCGCAACAGAACTGGGGATCTGTGCTTTCCCAGAGACTCAGCATGTCACGGTGCTCGTTCTCGGCAGAAACTTTTTCTGAAAAGGCAAACGTCTGGCTCCTTCTCCCACAAGGAAGGTGCCAGCCCTGAAAGATCTTGCAGGTCTTCACTATCCCTCTGCAGCCTATCTTTAGCCGCAACAGCACTGGGGATCTCTGCTTTCCCAGACACTCAGCATGTCACGGTGCTCGTTCTCGGCAGAAACTTTTTCTGAAAAGGCAAACGTCTGGCTCCTTCTCCCACAAGGAAGGTGCCAGCCCTTAAAGATCTTGCTGGTCTTCACCGTCCCCCTGCAGCCTATCCACAGGCACAACAGCACTGGGGATCTCTGCTTTCCCAGAGACTCAGCATGTCACGGTGCTCGTTCTCGGCAGAAACTTTTTCTGAAAAGACAAACTTACGGCTCCTTCTCCCACAAGGAAGGTGCCAGCCCTGAAAGCTCTTGCTGGTCTTCACTATCCCTCTGCAGCCTATCTTTAGCCGCAACAGAACTGGGGATCTGTGCTTTCCCAGAGACTCCGCATGTCACGGTGCTCGTTCTCGGCAGAAACTTTTTCTGAAAAGGCAAACGTCTGGCTCCTTCTCCCACAAGGAAGGTGCCAGCCCTGAAAGCTCTTGCAGGTCTTCACTATCCCTCTGCAGCCTATCTTTAGCCGCAACAGCACTGGGGATCTCTGCTTTCCCAGAGACTCAGCATGTCACGGTGCTCGTTCTCGGCAGAAACTTTTTCTGAAAAGGCAAACGTCTGGCTCCTTTTCCCACAAGGAAGGTGCCAGCCCTTAAAGATCTTGCTGGTCTTCACCGTCCCCCTGCAGCCTATCCACAGGTACAACATCACTGGGGATCTCTGCTTTCCCAGAGACTCAGCATGTCACGGTGCTCGTTCTCGGCAGAAACTGTTTCTGAAAAGGCAAACGTCTGGCTCCTTCTCCCACAAGGAAGGTGCCAGCCCTGAAAGATCTTGCAGGTCTTCACTATCCCTCTGCAGCCTATCTTTAGCCGCAACAGCACTGGGGATCTCTGCTTTCCCAGACACTCAGCATGTCACGGTGCTCGTTCTCGGCAGAAACTTTTTCTGAAAAGGCAAACGTCTGGCTCCTTCTCCCACAAGGCAGGTGCCAGCCCTGAAAGATCTTGCAGGTCTCCACTATCCCTCTGCAGCCTATCTTTAGCCGCAACAGCACTGGGGATCTCTGCTTTCCCAGACACTCAGCATGTCACGGTGCTCGTTCTCGGCAGAAACTTTTTCTGAAAAGGCAAATGTCTGGCTCCTTCTCCCACAAGGAAGGTGCCAGCCCTGAAAGCTCTTGCTGGTCTTCACTATCCCTCTGCAGCCTATCTTTAGCCGCAACAGCACTGGGGATCTGTGCTTTCCCAGAGACTCCGCATGTCACGGTGCTCGTTCTCGGCAGAAACTTTTTCTGAAAAGGCAAACGTCTGGCTCCTTCTCCCACAAGGAAGGTGCCAGCCCTGAAAGATCTTGCAGGTCTTCACTATCCCTCTGCAGCCTATCTTTAGCCGCAACAGCACTGGGGATCTCTGCTTTCCCAGACACTCAGCATGTCACGGTGCTCGTTCTCGGCAGAAACTTTTTCTGAAAAGGCAAACGTCTGGCTCCTTCTCCCACAAGGCAGGTGCCAGCCCTGAAAGATCTTGCAGGTCTCCACTATCCCTCTGCAGCCTATCTTTAGCCGCAACAGCACTGGGGATCTCTGCTTTCCCAGACACTCAGCATGTCACGGTGCTCGTTCTCGGCAGAAACTTTTTCTGAAAAGGCAAACGTCTGGCTCCTTCTCCCACAAGGAAGGTGCCAGCCCTGAAAGATCTTGCTGGTCTTCACTATCCCTCTGCAGCCTATCTTTAGCCGCAACAGCACTGGGGATCTCTGCTTTCCCAGAGACTCAGCATGTCACGGTGCTCGTTCTCGGCAGAAACTTTTTCTGAAAAGGCAAACGTCTGGCTCCTTCTCCCACAAGGAAGGTGCCAGCCCTTAAAGATCTTGCTGGTCTTCACTGTCCCCCTGCAGCCTATCCACAGGCACAACAGCACTGGGGATCTCTGCTTTCCCAGAGACTCAGCATGTCACGGTGCTCGTTCTCGGCAGAGCGTTTTTCTGAAAAGGCAAACGTCTGGCTCCTTCTCCCACAAGGAAGGTGCCAGCCCTGAAAGATCTTGCAGGTCTTCACTATCCCTCTGCAGCCTATCTTTAGCCGCAACAGAACTGGGGATCTGTGCTTTCCCAGAGACTCAGCATGTCACGGTGCTCGTTCTCGGCAGAAACTTTTTCTGAAAAGGCAAACGTCTGGCTCCTTCTCCCACAAGGAAGGTGCCAGCCCTGAAAGATCTTGCAGGTCTTCACTATCCCTCTGCAGCCTATCTTTAGCCGCAACAGCACTGGGGATCTCTGCTTTCCCAGACACTCAGCATGTCACGGTGCTCGTTCTCGGCAGAAACTTTTTCTGAAAAGGCAAACGTCTGGCTCCTTCTCCCACAAGGCAGGTGCCAGCCCTGAATGATCTTGCAGGTCTTCACTATCCCTCTGCAGCCTATCTTTAGCCGCAACAGCACTGGGGATCTCTGCTTTCCCAGAGACTCAGCATGTCACGGTGCTCGTTCTCGGCAGAAACTTTTTCTGAAAAGGCAAATGTCTGGCTCCTTCTCCCACAAGGAAGGTGCCAGCCCTGAAAGCTCTTGCTGGTCTTCACTATCCCTCTGCAGCCTATCTTTAGCCGCAACAGCACTGGGGATCTCTGCTTTCCCAGAGATTCAGCATCTTATGGTGCTCGATTACGGCAGAGCGTTTTTCTGAAGAGGCAAACGTATGGCTCCATCTTCCACAAGGAAGGTGCCAGCCCTGAAAGATCTTGCAGGTCTTCACTATCCCTCTGCAGCCTATCTTTAGCCGCAACAGCACTGGGGATCTCTGCTTTCCCAGACACTCAGCATGTCACGGTGCTCGTTCACGGCAGAAACTTTTTCTGAAAAGGCAAACGTCTGGCTCCTTCTCCCACAAGGAAGGTGCCAGCCCTTAAAGATCTTGCTGGTCTTCACCGTCCCCCTGCAGCCTATCCACAGGCACAACAGCACTGGGGATCTCTGCTTTCCCAGAGACTCAGCATGTCACGGTGCTCGTTCTCGGCAGAAACTTTTTCTGAAAAGACAAACTTACGGCTCCTTCTCCCACAAGGAAGGTGCCAGCCCTGAAAGCTCTTGCTGGTCTTCACTATCCCTCTGCAGCCTATCTTTAGCCGCAACAGAACTGGGGATCTGTGCTTTCCCAGAGACTCAGCATGTCACGGTGCTCGTTCTCGGCAGAAACTTTTTCTGAAAAGGCAAACGTCTGGCTCCTTCTCCCACAAGGAAGGTGCCAGCCCTGAAAGCTCTTGCAGGTCTTCACTATCCCTCTGCAGCCTATCTTTAGCCGCAACAGCACTGGGGATCTCTGCTTTCCCAGAGACTCAGCATGTCACGGTGCTCGTTCTCGGCAGAAACTTTTTCTGAAAAGACAAACTTACGGCTCCTTCTCCCACAAGGAAGGTGCCAGCCCTGAAAGATCTTGCAGGTCTTCACTATCCCTCTGCAGCCTATCTTTAGCCGCAACAGCACTGGGGATCTCTGCTTTCCCAGACACTCAGCATGTCACGGTGCTCGTCCTCGGCAGAAACTTTTTCTGAAAAGGCAAACGTCTGGCTCCTTCTCCCACAAGGAAGGTGCCAGCCCTGAAAGATCTTGCAGGTCTTCACTATCCCTCTGCAGCCTATATTTAGCCGCAACAGCACTGGGGATCTCTGCTTTCCCAGACACTCAGCATGTCACGGTGCTCGTTCTCGGCAGAAACTTTTTCTGAAAAGGCAAACGTCTGGGTCCTTCTCCCACAAGGAAGGTGCCAGCCCTGAATGATCTTGCAGGTCTTCACTATCCCTCTGCAGCCTATCTTTAGCCGCAACAGCACTGGGGATCTCTGCTTTCCCAGAGACTCAGCATGTCACGGTGCTCGTTCTCGGCAGAAACTTTTTCTGAAAAGACAAACTTACGGCTCCTTCTCCCACAAGGAAGGTGCCAGCCCTGAAAGATCTTGCTGGTCTTCACTATCCC
Source organism: Astur gentilis (assembly GCF_929443795.1). Taxonomy (NCBI): domain Eukaryota; kingdom Metazoa; phylum Chordata; class Aves; order Accipitriformes; family Accipitridae; genus Astur; species Astur gentilis. The sequence goes on from NW_026061175.1 coordinate 403,660, forward strand.
TCTGCAGCCTATCTATAGCCGCAACAGCACTGGGGAGCTCTGCTTTCCCAGAGATTCAGCATCTTATGGTGCTCGCTTACGGCAGAGCGTTTTTCTGAAGAGGCAAACGTCTGTCTCCATCTTCCACAAGGAAGGTGCCAGCCCTGAAAGCTCTTGCAGGTCTTCACTATCCCTCTGCAGCCTATCTTTAGCCGCAACAGCACTGGGGATCTCTGCTTTCCCAGACACTCAGCATGTCACGGTGCTCGTTCTCGGCAGAAACTTTTTCTGAAAAGGCAAACGTCTGGCTCCTTCTCCCACAAGGAAGGTGCCAGCCCTTAAAGATCTTGCTGGTCTTCACCGTCCCCCTGCAGCCTATCCACAGGCACAACAGCACTGGGGATCTCTGCTTTCCCAGAGACTCAGCATGTCACGGTGCTCGTTCTCGGCAGAAACTTTTTCTGAAAAGACAAACTTACGGCTCCTTCTCCCACAAGGAAGGTGCCAGCCCTGAAAGCTCTTGCTGGTCTTCACTATCCCTCTGCAGCCTATCTTTAGCCGCAACAGAACTGGGGATCTGTGCTTTCCCAGAGACTCCGCATGTCACGGTGCTCGTTCTCGGCAGAAACTTTTTCTGAAAAGGCAAACGTCTGGCTCCTTCTCCCACAAGGAAGGTGCCAGCCCTGAAAGCTCTTGCAGGTCTTCACTATCCCTCTGCAGCCTATCTTTAGCCGCAACAGCATTGGGGATCTCTGCTTTCCCAGAGACTCAGCATGTCACGGTGCTCGTTCTCGGCAGAAACTTTTTCTGAAAAGGCAAACGTCTGGCTCCTTTTCCCACAAGGAAGGTGCCAGCCCTTAAAGATCTTGCTGGTCTTCACCGTCCCCCTGCAGCCTATCCACAGGTACAACATCACTGGGGATCTCTGCTTTCCCAGAGACTCAGCATGTCACGGTGCTCGTTCTCGGCAGAAACTTTTTCTGAAAAGGCAAACGTCTGGCTCCTTCTCCCACAAGGAAGGTGCCAGCCCTGAAAGCTCTTGCTGGTCTTCACTATCCCTCTGCAGCCTATCTTTAGCCGCAACAGAACTGGGGATCTCTGCTTTCCCAGAGACTCCGCATGTCACGGTGCTCGTTCTCGGCAGAAACTTTTTCTGAAAAGGCAAACGTCTGGCTCCTTCTCCCACAAGGAAGGTGCCAGCCCTGAAAGCTCTTGCAGGTCTTCACTATCCCTCTGCAGCCTATCTTTAGCCGCAACAGCACTGGGGATCTCTGCTTTCCCAGACACTCAGCATGTCACGGTGCTCGCTCTCAGCAGAAACTTTTTCTGAAAAGGCAAACGTCTGGCTCCTTCTCCCACAAGGAAGGTGCCAGCCCTGAAAGATCTTGCAGGTCTTCACTATCCCTCTGCAGCCTATCTTTAGCCGCAACAGCACTGGGGATCTCTGCTTTCCCAGACACTCAGCATGTCACGGTGCTCGTTCTCGGCAGAAACTTTTTCTGAAAAGGCAAACGTCTGGCTCCTTCTCCCACAAGGAAGGTGCCAGCCCTGAAAGCTCTTGCAGGTCTTCACTATCCCTCTGCAGCCTATCTTTAGCCGCAACAGCACTGGGGATCTCTGCTTTCCCAGAGACTCAGCATGTCACGGTGCTCGTTCTCGGCAGAAACTTTTTCTGAAAAGACAAACTTACGGCTCCTTCTCCCACAAGGAAGGTGCCAGCCCTGAAAGATCTTGCTGGTCTTCACTATCCCTCTGCAGCCTATCTATAGCCGCAACAGCACTGGGGAGCTCTGCTTTCCCAGAGATTCAGCATCTTATGTTGCTCGCTTACGGCAGAGCGTTTTTCTGAAGAGGCAAACGTCTGTCTCCATCTTCCACAAGGAAGGTGCCAGCCCTGAAAGCTCTTGCAGGTCTTCACTATCCCTCTGCAGCCTATCTTTAGCCGCAACAGCACTGGGGATCTCTGCTTTCCCAGAGACTCAGCATGTCACGGTGCTCGTTCTCGGCAGAAACTTTTTCTGAAAAGGCAAACGTCTGGCTCCTTCTCCCACAAGGAAGGTGCCAGCCCTTAAAGATCTTGCTGGTCTTCACCGTCCCCCTGCAGCCTATCCACAGGCACAACATCACTGGGGATCTCTGCTTTCCCAGAGACTCAGCATGTCACGGTGCTCGTTCTCGGCAGAAACTTTTTCTGAAAAGACAAACGTCTGGCTCCTTCTCCCACAAGGAAGGTGCCAGCCCTGAAAGCTCTTGCTGGTCTTCACTATCCCTCTGCAGCCTATCTTTAGCCGCAACAGAACTGGGGATCTGTGCTTTCCCAGAGACTCAGCATGTCACGGTGCTCGTTCTCGGCAGAAACTTTTTCTGAAAAGGCAAACGTCTGGCTCCTTCTCCCACAAGGAAGGTGCCAGCCCTGAAAGCTCTTGCAGGTCTTCACTATCCCTCTGCAGCCTATCTTTAGCCGCAACAGCACTGGGGATCTCTGCTTTCCCAGAGACTCAGCATGTCACGGTGCTCGTTCTCGGCAGAAACTTTTTCTGAAAAGGCAAATGTCTGGCTCCTTCTCCCACAAGGAAGGTGCCAGCCCTTAAAGATCTTGCTGGTCTTCACTGTCCCCCTGCAGCCTATCCACAGGCACAACAGCACTGGGGATCTCTGCTTTCCCAGAGACTCAGCATGTCACGGTGCTCGTTCTCGGCAGAAACTGTTTCTGAAAAGGCAAACGTCTGGCTCCTTCTCCCACAAGGAAGGTGCCAGCCCTGAAAGATCTTGCAGGTCTTCACTATCCCTCTGCAGCCTATCTTTAGCCGCAACAGCACTGGGGATCTCTGCTTTCCCAGACACTCAGCATGTCATGGTGCTCGTTCTCGGCAGAAACTTTTTCTGAAAAGGCAAACGTCTGGCTCCTTTTCCCACAAGGCAGGTGCCAGCCCTGAATGATCTTGCAGATCTTCACTATCCCTCTGCAGCCTATCTTTAGCCGCAACAGCACTGGGGATCTCTGCTTTCCCAGACACTCAGCATGTCACGGTACTCGTTCTCGGCAGAATCTTTTTCTGAAAAGGCAAATGTCTGGCTCCTTCTCCCACAAGGAAGGTGCCAGCCCTGAAAGCTCTTGCAGGTCTTCACTATCCCTCTGCAGCCTATCTTTAGCCGCAACAGCACTGGGGATCTTTGCTTTCCCAGAGATTCAGCATGTCACGGTGCTCGCTTACGGCAGAGCGTTTTTCTGAAGAGGCAAACGTATGGCTCCATCTTCCACAAGGAAGGTGCCAGCCCTGAAAGCTCTTGCAGGTCTTCACTATCCCTCTGCAGCCTATCTTTAGCCGCAACAGCACTGGGGATCTCTGCTTTCCCAGACACTCAGCATGTCACGGTGCTCGTTCTCGGCAGAAACTTTTTCTGAAAAGGCAAACGTCTGGCTCCTTCTCCCACAAGGAAGGTGCCAGCCCTTAAAGATCTTGCTGGTCTTCACCGTCCCCCTGCAGCCTATCCACAGGCACAACAGCACTGGGGATCTCTGCTTTCCCAGAGACTCAGCATGTCACGGTGCTCGTTCTCGGCAGAAACTTTTTCTGAAAAGACAAACTTACGGCTCCTTCTCCCACAAGGAAGGTGCCAGCCCTGAAAGCTCTTGCTGGTCTTCACTATCCCTCTGCAGCCTATCTTTAGCCGCAACAGAACTGGGGATCTGTGCTTTCCCAGAGACTCCGCATGTCACGGTGCTCGTTCTCGGCAGAAACTTTTTCTGAAAAGGCAAACGTCTGGCTCCTTCTCCCACAAGGAAGGTGCCAGCCCTGAAAGCTCTTGCAGGTCTTCACTATCCCTCTGCAGCCTATCTTTAGCCGCAACAGCACTGGGGATCTCTGCTTTCCCAGAGACTCAGCATGTCACGGTGCTCGTTCTCGGCAGAAACTTTTTCTGAAAAGGCAAACGTCTGGCTCCTTCTCCCACAAGGAAGGTGCCAGCCCTTAAAGATCTTGCTGGTCTTCACTGTCCCCCTGCAGCCTATCCACAGGCACAACAGCACTGGGGATCTCTGCTTTCCCAGAGACTCAGCATGTCACGGTGCTCGTTCTCGGCAGAAACTTTTTCTGAAAAGGCAAACGTCTGGCTCCTTCTCCCACAAGGAAGGTGCCAGCCCTGAAAGATCTTGCAGGTCTTCACTATCCCTCTGCAGCCTATCTTTAGCATCAACAGAACTGGGGATCTGTGCTTTCCCAGAGACTCAGCATGTCACGGTGCTCGTTCTCGGCAGAAACTTTTTCTGAAAAGGCAAACGTCTGGCTCCTTCTCCCACAAGGAAGGTGCCAGCCCTGAAAGATCTTGCAGGTCTTCACTATCCCTCTGCAGCCTATCTTTAGCCGCAACAGCACTGGGGATCTCTGCTTTCCCAGACACTCAGCATGTCACGGTGCTCGTTCTCGGCAGAAACTTTTTCTGAAAAGGCAAACGTCTGGCTCCTTCTCCCACAAGGCAGGTGCCAGCCCTGAATGATCTTGCAGGTCTTCACTATCCCTCTGCAGCCTATCTTTAGCCGCAACAGCACTGGGGATCTCTGCTTTCCCAGAGACTCAGCATGTCACGGTGCTCGTTCTCGGCAGAAACTTTTTCTGAAAAGGCAAATGTCTGGCTCCTTCTCCCACAAGGAAGGTGCCAGCCCTGAAAGCTCTTGCTGGTCTTCACTATCCCTCTGCAGCCTATCTTTAGCCGCAACAGCACTGGGGAGCTCTGCTTTCCCAGAGATTCAGCATCTTATGGTGCTCGCTTACGGCAGAGCGTTTTTCTGAAGAGGCAAACGTATGGCTCCATCTTCCACAAGGAAGGTGCCAGCCCTGAAAGCTCTTGCAGGTCTTCACTATCCCTCTGCAGCCTATCTTTAGCCGCAACAGCACTGGGGATCTCTGCTTTCCCAGACACTCAGCATGTCACGGTGCTCGTTCTCGGCAGAAACTTTTTCTGAAAAGGCAAACGTCTGGCTCCTTCTCCCACAAGGAAGGTGCCAGCCCTTAAAGATCTTGCTGGTCTTCACCGTCCCCCTGCAGCCTATCCACAGGCACAACAGCACTGGGGATCTCTGCTTTCCCAGAGACTCAGCATGTCACGGTGCTCGTTCTCGGCAGAAACTTTTTCTGAAAAGACAAACTTACGGCTCCTTCTCCCACAAGGAAGGTGCCAGCCCTGAAAGCTCTTCCTGGTCTTCACTATCCCTCTGCAGCCTATCTTTAGCCGCAACAGAACTGGGGATCTGTGCTTTCCCAGAGACTCCGCATGTCACGGTGCTCGTTCTCGGCAGAAACTTTTTCTGAAAAGGCAAACGTCTGGCTCCTTCTCCCACAAGGAAGGTGCCAGCCCTGAAAGATCTTGCAGGTCTTCACTATCCCTCTGCAGCCTATCTTTAGCCGCAACAGCACTGGGGATCTCTGCTTTCCCAGAGACTCAGCATGTCACGGTGCTCGTTCTCGGCAGAAACTTTTTCTGAAAAGACAAACTTACGGCTCCTTCTCCCACAAGGAAGGTGCCAGCCCTGAAAGATCTTGCAGGTCTTCACTATCCCTCTGCAGCCTATCTTTAGCCGCAACAGCACTGGGGATCTCTGCTTTCCCAGACACTCAGCATGTCACGGTGCTCGTTCTCGGCAGAAACTTTTTCTGAAAAGGCAAACGTCTGGCTCCTTCTCCCACAAGGAAGGTGCCAGCCCTGAAAGATCTTGCAGGTCTTCACTATCCCTCTGCAGCCTATCTTTAGCCGCAACAGCACTGGGGATCTCTGCTTTCCCAGAGACTCAGCATGTCACGGTGCTCGTTCTCGGCAGAAACTTTTTCTGAAAAGGCAAACGTCTGGCTCCTTCTCCCACAAGGAAGGTGCCAGCCCTGAATGATCTTGCAGGTCTTCACTATCCCTCTGCAGCCTATCTTTAGCCGCAACAGCACTGGGGATCTCTGCTTTCCCAGAGACTCAGCATGTCACGGTGCTCGTTCTCGGCAGAAACTTTTTCTGAAAAGACAAACTTACGGCTCCTTCTCCCACAAGGAAGGTGCCAGCCCTGAAAGATCTTGGTGGTCTTCACTATCCCTCTGCAGCCTATCTATAGCCTCAACAGCACTGGGGAGCTCTGCTTTCCCAGAGATTCAGCATCGTATGGTGCTCGCTTACGGCAGAGCGTTTTTCTGAAGAGGCAAACGTCTGTCTCCATCTTCCACAAGGAAGGTGCCAGCCCTGAAAGCTCTTGCTGGTCTTCACTATCCCTCTGCAGCCTATCTTTAGCCGCAACAGCACTGGGGATCTCTGCTTTCCCAGACACTCAGCATGTCACGGTGCTCGTTCTCGGCAGAAACTTTTTCTGAAAAGGCAAACGTCTGGCTCCTTCTCCCACAAGGAAGGTGCCAGCCCTTAAAGATCTTGCTGGTCTTCACCGTCCCCCTGCAGCCTATCCACAGGCACAACAGCACTGGGGATCTCTGCTTTCCCAGAGACTCAGCATGTCACGGTGCTCGTTCTCGGCAGAAACTTTTTCTAAAAAGACAAACTTACGGCTCCTTCTCCCACAAGGAAGGTGCCAGCCCTGAAAGCTCTTGCTGGTCTTCACTATCCCTCTGCAGCCTATCTTTAGCCGCAACAGAACTGGGGATCTGTGCTTTCCCTGAGACTCCGCTTGTCACGGTGCTCGTTCTCGGCAGAAACTTTTTCTGAAAAGGCAAACGTCTGGCTCCTTCTCCCACAAGGAAGGTGCCAGCCCTGAAAGCTCTTGCAGGTCTTCACTATCCCTCTGCAGCCTATCTTTAGCCGCAACAGCACTGGGGATCTCTGCTTTCCCAGAGACTCAGCATGTCACGGTGCTCGTTCTCGGCAGAAACTTTTTCTGAAAAGACAAACTTACGGCTCCTTCTCCCACAAGGAAGGTGCCAGCCCTGAAAGATCTTGCAGGTCTTCACTATCCCTCTGCAGCCTATCTATAGCCGCAACAGCACTGGGGATCTCTGCTTTCCCAGAGACTCAGCATGTCACGGTGCTCGTTCTCGGCAGAAACTTTTTCTGAAAAGGCAAACGTCTGGCTCCTTCTCCCACAAGGAAGGTGCCAGCCCTGAAAGATCTTGCAGGTCTTCACTATCCCTCTGCAGCCTATCTTTAGCCGCAACAGCACTGGGGATCTCTGCTTTCCCAGACACTCAGCATGTCACGGTGCTCGTTCTCGGCAGAAACTTTTTCTGAAAAGGCAAACGTCTGGCTCCTTCTCCCACAAGGAAGGTGCCAGCCCTGAATGATCTTGCAGGTCTTCACTATCCCTCTGCAGCCTATCTTTAGCCGCAACAGCACTGGGGATCTCTGCTTTCCCAGAGACTCAGCATGTCACGGTGCTCGTTCTCGGCAGAAACTTTTTCTGAAAAGACAAACTTACGGCTCCTTCTCCCACAAGGAAGGTGCCAGCCCTGAAAGATCTTGCAGGTCTTCACTATCCCTCTGCAGCCTATCTATAGCCTCAACAGCACTGGGGAGCTCTGCTTTCCCAGAGATTCAGCATCTTATGGTGCTCGCTTACGGCAGAGCGTTTTTCTGAAGAGGCAAACGTCTGTCTCCATATTCCACAAGGAAGGTGCCAGCCCTGAAAGCTCTTGCTGGTCTTCACTATCCCTCTGCAGCCTATCTTTAGCCGCAACAGAACTGGGATCTGTGCTTTCCCAGAGACTCCGCATGTCACGGTGCTCGTTCTCGGCAGAAACTTTTTCTGAAAAGGCAAACGTCTGGCTCCTTCTCCCACAAGGAAGGTGCCAGCCCTGAAAGCTCTTGCAGGTCTTCACTATCCCTCTGCAGCCTATCTTTAGCCGCAACAGCACTGGGGATCTCTGCTTTCCCAGACACTCAGCATGTCACGGTGCTCGTTCTCGGCAGAAACTTTTTCTGAAAAGGCAAACGTCTGGCTCCTTCTCCCACAAGGAAGGTGCCAGCCCTGAAAGCTCTTGCAGGTCTTCACTATCCCTCTGCAGCCTATCTTTAGCCGCAACAGCACTGGGGATCTCTGCTTTCCCAGACACTCAGCATGTCACGGTGCTCGTTCTCGGCAGAAACTTTTTCTGAAAAGGCAAACGTCTGGCTCCTTCTCCCACAAGGAAGGTGCCAGCCCTGAAAGCTCTTGCTGGTCTTCACTATCCTTCTGCAGCCTATCTATAGCCGCAACAGCACTGGGGAGCTCTGCTTTCCCAGAGATTCAGCATCTTATGGTGCTCGCTTACGGCAGAGCGTTTTTCTGAAGAGGCAAACGTCTGTCTCCATCTTCCACAAGGAAGGTGCCAGCCCTGAAAGCTCTTGCAGGTCTTCACTATCCCTCTGCAGCCTATCTTTAGCCGCAACAGCACTGGGGATCTCTGCTTTCCCAGAGACTCAGCATGTCACGGTGCTCGTTCTCGGCAGAAACTTTTTCTGAAAAGGCAAACGTCTGGCTCCTTCTCCCACAAGGAAGGTGCCAGCCCTTAAAGATCTTGCTGGTCTTCACCGTCCCCCTGCAGCCTATCCACAGGCACAACAGCACTGGGGATCTCTGCTTTCCCAGAGACTCAGCATGTCACGGTGCTCGTTCTCGGCAGAAACTTTTTCTGAAAAGACAAACTTACGGCTCCTTCTCCCACAAGGAAGGTGCCAGCCCTGAAAGCTCTTGCTGGTCTTCACTATCCCTCTGCAGCCTATCTTTAGCCGCAACAGAACTGGGGATCTCTGCTTTCCCAGAGACTCCGCATGTCACGGTGCTCGTTCTCGGCAGAAACTTTTTCTGAAAAGGCAAACGTCTGGCTCCTTCTCCCACAAGGAAGGTGCCAGCCCTGAAAGCTCTTGCAGGTCTTCACTATCCCTCTGCAGCCTATCTTTAGCCGCAACAGGACTGGGGATCTCTGCTTTCCCAGACACTCAGCATGTCACGGTGCTCGTTCTCGGCAGAAACTTTTTCTGAAAAGGCAAACGTCTGGCTCCTTTTCCCACAAGGAAGGTGCCAGCCCTTAAAGATCTTGCTGGTCTTCACCGTCCCCCTGCAGCCTATCCACAGGCACAACATCACCGGGGATCTCTGCTTTCCCAGAGACTCAGCATGTCACGGTGCTCGTTCTCGGCAGAAACTTTTTCTGAAAAGGCAAACGTCTGGCTCCTTCTCCCACAAGGAAGGTGCCAGCCCTGAAAGCTCTTGCAGGTCTTCACTATCCCTCTGCAGCCTATCTTTAGCCGCAACAGCACTGGGGATCTCTGCTTTCCCAGAGACTCAGCATGTCACGGTGCTCGTTCTCGGCAGAAACTTTTTCTGAAAAGACAAACTTACGGCTCCTTCTCCCACAAGGAAGGTGCCAGCCCTGAAAGATCTTGGTGGTCTTCACTATCCCTCTGCAGCCTATCTATAGCCTCAACAGCACTGGGGAGCTCTGCTTTCCCAGAGATTCAGCATCTTATGGTGCTCGCTTACGGCAGAGCGTTTTTCTGAAGAGGCAAACGTCTGTCTCCATCTTCCACAAGGAAGGTGCCAGCCCTGAAAGCTCTTGCTGGTCTTCACTATCCCTCTGCAGCCTATCTTTAGCCGCAACAGCACTGGGGATCTCTGCTTTCCCAGACACTCAGCATGTCACGGTGCTCGTTCTCGGCAGAAACTTTTTCTGAAAAGGCAAACGTCTGGCTCCTTCTCCCACAAGGAAGGTGCCAGCCCTTAAAGATCTTGCTGGTCTTCACCGTCCCCCTGCAGCCTATCCACAGGCACAACAGCACTGGGGATCTCTGCTTTCCCAGAGACTCAGCATGTCACGGTGCTCGTTCTCGGCAGAAACTTTTTCTAAAAAGACAAACTTACGGCTCCTTCTCCCACAAGGAAGGTGCCAGCCCTGAAAGCTCTTGCTGGTCTTCACTATCCCTCTGCAGCCTATCTTTAGCCGCAACAGAACTGGGGATCTGTGCTTTCCCTGAGACTCCGCATGTCACGGTGCTCGTTCTCGGCAGAAACTTTTTCTGAAAAGGCAAACGTCTGGCTCCTTCTCCCACAAGGAAGGTGCCAGCCCTGAAAGCTCTTGCAGGTCTTCACTATCCCTCTGCAGCCTATCTTTAGCCGCAACAGCACTGGGGATCTCTGCTTTCCCAGAGACTCAGCATGTCACGGTGCTCGTTCTCGGCAGAAACTTTTTCTGAAAAGACAAACTTACGGCTCCTTCTCCCACAAGGAAGGTGCCAGCCCTGAAAGATCTTGCAGGTCTTCACTATCCCTCTGCAGCCTATCTATAGCCGCAACAGCACTGGGGATCTCTGCTTTCCCAGAGACTCAGCATGTCACGGTGCTCGTTCTCGGCAGAAACTTTTTCTGAAAAGGCAAACGTCTGGCTCCTTCTCCCACAAGGAAGGTGCCAGCCCTGAAAGATCTTGCAGGTCTTCACTATCCCTCTGCAGCCTATCTTTAGCCGCAACAGCACTGGGGATCTCTGCTTTCCCAGACACTCAGCATGTCACGGTGCTCGTTCTCGGCAGAAACTTTTTCTGAAAAGGCAAACGTCTGGCTCCTTCTCCCACAAGGAAGGTGCCAGCCCTGAATGATCTTGCAGGTCTTCACTATCCCTCTGCAGCCTATCTTTAGCCGCAACAGCACTGGGGATCTCTGCTTTCCCAGAGACTCAGCATGTCACGGTGCTCGTTCTCGGCAGAAACTTTTTCTGAAAAGACAAACTTACGGCTCCTTCTCCCACAAGGAAGGTGCCAGCCCTGAAAGATCTTGCAGGTCTTCACTATCCCTCTGCAGCCTATCTATAGCCTCAACAGCACTGGGGAGCTCTGCTTTCCCAGAGATTCAGCATCTTATGGTGCTCGCTTACGGCAGAGCGTTTTTCTGAAGAGGCAAACGTCTGTCTCCATATTCCACAAGGAAGGTGCCAGCCCTGAAAGCTCTTGCTGGTCTTCACTATCCCTCTGCAGCCTATCTTTAGCCGCAACAGAACTGGGATCTGTGCTTTCCCAGAGACTCAGCATGTCACGGTGCTCGTTCTCGGCAGAAACTTTTTCTGAAAAGGCAAACGTCTGGCTCCTTCTCCCACAAGGAAGGTGCCAGCCCTGAAAGCTCTTGCAGGTCTTCACTATCCCTCTGCAGCCTATCTTTAGCCGCAACAGCACTGGGGATCTCTGCTTTCCCAGACACTCAGCATGTCACGGTGCTCGTTCTCGGCAGAAACTTTTTCTGAAAAGGCAAACGTCTGGCTCCTTCTCCCACAAGGAAGGTGCCAGCCCTGAAAGCTCTTGCAGGTCTTCACTATCCCTCTGCAGCCTATCTTTAGCCGCAACAGCACTGGGGATCTCTGCTTTCCCAGACACTCAGCATGTCACGGTGCTCGTTCTCGGCAGAAACTTTTTCTGAAAAGGCAAACGTCTGGCTCCTTCTCCCACAAGGAAGGTGCCAGCCCTGAAAGCTCTTGCTGGTCTTCACTATCCTTCTGCAGCCTATCTATAGCCGCAACAGCACTGGGGAGCTCTGCTTTCCCAGAGATTCAGCATCTTATGGTGCTCGCTTACGGCAGAGCGTTTTTCTGAAGAGGCAAACGTCTGTCTCCATCTTCCACAAGGAAGGTGCCAGCCCTGAAAGCTCTTGCAGGTCTTCACTATCCCTCTGCAGCCTATCTTTAGCCGCAACAGCACTGGGGATCTCTGCTTTCCCAGAGACTCAGCATGTCACGGTGCTCGTTCTCGGCAGAAACTTTTTCTGAAAAGGCAAACGTCTGGCTCCTTCTCCCACAAGGAAGGTGCCAGCCCTTAAAGATCTTGCTGGTCTTCACCGTCCCCCTGCAGCCTATCCACAGGCACAACAGCACTGGGGATCTCTGCTTTCCCAGAGACTCAGCATGTCACGGTGCTCGTTCTCGGCAGAAACTTTTTCTGAAAAGACAAACTTACGGCTCCTTCTCCCACAAGGAAGGTGCCAGCCCTGAAAGCTCTTGCTGGTCTTCACTATCCCTCTGCAGCCTATCTTTAGCCGCAACAGAACTGGGGATCTCTGCTTTCCCAGAGACTCCGCATGTCACGGTGCTCGTTCTCGGCAGAAACTTTTTCTGAAAAGGCAAACGTCTGGCTCCTTCTCCCACAAGGAAGGTGCCAGCCCTGAAAGCTCTTGCAGGTCTTCACTATCCCTCTGCAGCCTATCTTTAGCCGCAACAGGACTGGGGATCTCTGCTTTCCCAGACACTCAGCATGTCACGGTGCTCGTTCTCGGCAGAAACTTTTTCTGAAAAGGCAAACGTCTGGCTCCTTTTCCCACAAGGAAGGTGCCAGCCCTTAAAGATCTTGCTGGTCTTCACCGTCCCCCTGCAGCCTATCCACAGGCACAACATCACCGGGGATCTCTGCTTTCCCAGAGACTCAGCATGTCACGGTGCTCGTTCTCGGCAGAAACTTTTTCTGAAAAGGCAAACGTCTGGCTCCTTCTCCCACAAGGAAGGTGCCAGCCCTGAAAGCTCTTGCAGGTCTTCACTATCCCTCTGCAGCCTATCTTTAGCCGCAACAGCACTGGGGATCTCTGCTTTCCCAGAGACTCAGCATGTCACGGTGCTCGTTCTCGGCAGAAACTTTTTCTGAAAAGGCAAACGTCTGGCTCCTTCTCCCACAAGGAAGGTGCCAGCCCTTAAAGATCTTGCTGGTCTTCACCGTCCCCCTGCAGCCTATCCACAGGCACAACAGCACTGGGGATCTCTGCTTTCCCAGAGACTCCGCATGTCACGGTGCTCGTTCTCGGCAGAAACTTTTTCTGAAAAGACAAACTTACGGCTCCTTCTCCCACAAGGAAGGTGCCAGCCCTGAAAGCTCTTGCTGGTCTTCACTATCCCTCTGCAGCCTATCTTTAGCCGCAACAGCACTGGGGATCTCTGCTTTCCCAGACACTCAGCATGTCACGGTGCTCGTTCTCGGCAGAAACTTTTTCTGAAAAGGCAAACGTCTGGCTCCTTCTCCCACAAGGAAGGTGCCAGCCCTGAAAGATCTTGCTGGTCTTCACTATCCCTCTGCAGCCTATCTTTAGCCGCAACAGAACTGGGGATCTGTGCTTTCCCAGAGATTCAGCATCTTATGGTGCTCGCTTACGGCAGAGCGTTTTTCTGAAGAGGCAAACGTATGGCTCCATCTTCCAAAAGGAAGGTGCCAGCCCTGAAAGCTCTTGCAGGTCTTCACTATCCCTCTGCAGCCTATCTTTAGCCGCAACAGCACTGGGGATCTCTGCTTTCCCAGAGACTCAGCATGTCACGGTGCTCGTTCTCGGCAGAAACTTTTTCTGAAAAGACAAACTTACGGCTCCTTCTCCCACAAGGAAGGTGCCAGCCCTGAAAGATCTTGCTGGTCTTCACTATCCCTCTGCAGCCTATCTATAGCCGCAACAGCACTGGGGAGCTCTGCTTTCCCAGAGATTCAGCATCTTATGGTGCTCGCTTACGGCAGAGCGTTTTTCTGAAGAGGCAAACGTCTGTCTGCATCTTCCACAAGGAAGGTGCCAGCCCTGAAAGCTCTTGCAGGTCTTCACTATCCCTCTGCAGCCTATCTTTAGCCGCAACAGCACTGGGGATCTCTGCTTTCCCAGAGACTCAGCATGTCACGGTGCTCGTTCTCGGCAGAAACTTTTTCTGAAAAGGCAAACGTCTGGCTCCTTCTCCCACAAGGAAGGTGCCAACCCTGAAAGATCTTGCTGGTCTTCACTATCCCTCTGCAGCCTATCTTTAGCCGCAACAGAACTGGGGATCTCTGCTTTCCCAGAGACTCAGCATGTCACGGTGCTCGTTCTCGGCAGAAACTTTTTCTGAAAAGGCAAACGTCTGGCTCCTTCTCCCACAAGGCAGGTGCCAGCCCTGAAAGCTCTTGCAGGTCTTCACTATCCCTCTGCAGCCTATCTTTAGCCGCAACAGCACTGGGGATCTCTGCTTTCCCAGACACTCAGCATGTCACGGTGCTCATTCTCGGCAGAAACTTTTTCTGAAAAGGCAAATGTCTGGCTCCTTCTCCCACAAGGAAGGTGCCAGCCCTGAAAGATCTTGCTGGTCTTCACTATCCCTCTGCAGCCTATCTTTAGCAGCAACAGAACTGGGGATCTGTGCTTTCCCAGAGATTCAGCATCTTACGGTGTTCGCTTACGGCAGAGCGTTTTTCTGAAGAGGCAAACGTATGGCTCCATCTTCCACAAGGAAGGTGCCAGCCCTGAAAGCTCTTGCAGGTCTTCACTATCCCTCTGCAGCCTATCTTTAGCCGCAACAGCACTGGGGATCTCTGCTTTCCCAGAGACTCAGCATGTCACGGTGCTCGTTCTCGGCAGAAACTTTTTCTGAAAAGGCAAACGTCTGGCTCCTTCTCCCACAAGGAAGGTGCCAGCCCTGAAAGATCTTGCTGGTCTTCACTATCCCTCTGCAGCCTATCTTTAGCCGCAACAGCACTGGGGAACTCTGCTTTCCCAGACACTCAGCATGTCACGGTGCTCGTTCTCGGCAGAAACTTTTTCTGAAAAGGCAAACGTCTGGCTCCTTCTCCCACAAGGAAGGTGCCAGCCCTGAAAGCTCTTGCAGGTCTTCACTATCCCTCTGCAGCCTATCTTTAGCCGCAACAGCACTGGGGATCTCTGCTTTCCCAGAGACTCAGCATGTCACGGTGCTCGTTCTCGGCAGAAACTTTTTCTGAAAAGGCAAACGTCTGGCTCCTTCTCCCACAAGGAAGGTGCCAGCCCTGAAAGATCTTGCAGGTCTTCACTATCCCTCTGCAGCCTATCTTTAGCCGCAACAGAACTGGGGATCTGTTCTTTCCCAGAGATTCAGCATCATATGGTGCTCGCTTACGGCAGAGCGTTTTTCTGAAGAGGCAAACGTATGGCTCCATCTTCCACAAGGAAGGTGCCAGCCCTGAAAGCTCTTGCAGGTCTTCACTATCCCTCTGCAGCCTATCTTTAGCCGCAACAGCACTGGGGATCTCTGCTTTCCCAGAGACTCAGCATGTCACGGTGCTCGTTCTCGGCAGAAACTTTTTCTGAAAAGGCAAACGTCTGGCTCCTTCTCCCACAAGGAAGGTGCCAGCCCTTAAAGATCTTGCTGGTCTTCACCGTCCCCCTGCAGCCTATCCACAGGCACAACAGCACTGGCGATCTCTGCTTTCCCAGAGACTCAGCATGTCACGGTGCTCGTTCTCGGCAGAAACTTTTTCTGAAAAGACAAACTTACGGCTCCTTCTCCCACAAGGAAGGTGCCAGCCCTGAAAGCTCTTGCTGGTCTTCACTATCCCTCTGCAGCCTATCTTTAGCCGCAACAGAACTGGGGATCTGTGCTTTCCCAGAGACTCAGCATGTCACGGTGCTCGTTCTCGGCAGAAACTTTTTCTGAAAAGGCAAACGTCTGGCTCCTTCTCCCACAAGGAAGGTGCCAGCCCTGAAAGCTCTTGCTGGTCTTCACTATCCCTCTGCAGCCTATCTTTAGCCGCAACAGCACTGGGGATCTCTGCTTTCCCAGAGACTCAGCATGTCACGGTGCTCGTTCTCGGCAGAAACTTTTTCTGAAAAGGCAAACGTCTGGCTCCTTCTCCCACAAGGAAGGTGCCAGCCCTTAAAGATCTTGCTGGTCTTCACCGTCCCCCTGCAGCCTATCCACAGGCACAACAGCACTGGGGATCTCTGCTTTCCCAGAGACTCAGCATGTCACGGTGCTCGTTCTCGGCAGAAACTTTTTCTGAAAAGACAAACTTACGGCTCCTTCTCCCACAAGGAAGGTGCCAGCCCTGAAAGCTCTTGCTGGTCTTCACTATCCCTCTGCAGCCTATCTTTAGCCGCAACAGAACTCGGGATCTGTGCTTTCCCAGAGACTCCGCATGTCACGGTGCTCGTTCTCGGCAGAAACTTTTTCTGAAAAGGCAAACGTCTGGCTCCTTCTCCCACAAGGAAGGTGCCAGCCCTGAAAGATCTTGCAGGTCTTCACTATCCCTCTGCAGCCTATCTTTAGCCGCAACAGCACTGGGGATCTCTGCTTTCCCAGAGACTCAGCATGTCACGGTGCTCGTTCTCGGCAGAAACTTTTTCTGAAAAGGCAAACGTCTGGCTCCTTCTCCCACAAGGAAGGTGCCAGCCCTTAAAGATCTTGCTGGTCTTCACTGTCCCCCTGCAGCCTATCCACAGGCACAACAGCACTGGGGATCTCTGCTTTCCCAGAGACTCAGCATGTCACGGTGCTCGTTCTCGGCAGAAACTTTTTCTGAAAAGACAAACTTACGGCTCCTTCTCCCACAAGGAAGGTGCCAGCCCTGAAAGCTCTTGCTGGTCTTCACCATCCCTCTGCAGCCTATCTTTAGCCGCAACAGAACTGGGGCTCTGTGCTTTCCCAGAGACTCCGCATGTCACGGTGCTCGTTCTCGGCAGAAACTTTTTCTGAAAAGGCAAACGTCTGGCTCCTTCTCCCACAAGGAAGGTGCCAGCCCTGAAAGCTCTTGCAGGTCTTCACTATCCCTCTGCAGCCTATCTTTAGCCGCAACAGCACTGGGGATCTCTGCTTTCCCAGACACTCAGCATGTCACGGTGCTCGTTCTCGGCAGAAACTTTTTCTGAAAAGGCAAACGTCTGGCTCCTTCTCCCACAAGGAAGGTGCCAGCCCTGAAAGATCTTGCTGGTCTTCACTATCCCTCTGCAGCCTATCTATAGCCGCAACAGCACTGGGGAGCTCTGCTTTCCCAGAGATTCAGCATCTTATGGTGCTCGCTTACGGCAGAGCGTTTTTCTGAAGAGGCAAACGTCTGGCTCCATCTTCCACAAGGAAGGTGCCAGCCCTGAAGCTCTTGCAGGTCTTCACTATCCCTCTGCAGCCTATCTTTAGCCGCAACAGCACTGGGGATCTCTGCTTTCCCAGAGACTCAGCATGTCACGGTGCTCGTTCTCGGCAGAAACTTTTTCTGAAAATGCAAACGTCTGGCTCCTTCTCCCACAAGGAAGGTGCCAGCCCTTAAAGATCTTGCTGGTCTTCACCGTCCCCCTGCAGCCTATCCACAGGCACAACAGCACTGGCGATCTCTGCTTTCCCAGAGACTCAGCATGTCACGGTGCTCCTTCTCGGCAGAAACTTTTTTTCAAAAGGCAAACGTCTGGCTCCTTCTCCCACAAAGAAGGTGCCAGCACTGAAAGCTCTTGCTGGTCTTCACTATCCCTCTGCAGCCTATCTTTAGCCGCAACAGAACTGGGGATCTGTGCTTTCCCAGAGACTCCGCATGTCACGGTGCTCGTTCTCGGCAGAAACTTTTTCTGAAAAGGCAAACGTCTGGCTCCTTCTCCCACAAGGAATGTGCCAGCCCTGAAAGCTCTTGCAGGTCTTCACTATCGCTCTGCAGCCTATCCACAGGCACAACAGCACTGGGGATCTCTGCTTTCCCAGAGACTCAGCATGTCACGGTGCTCGTTCTCGGCAGAAACTTTTTCTGAAAAGGCAAACGTCTGGCTCCTTCTCCCACAAGGAAGGTGCCAGCCCTTAAAGATCTTGCTGGTCTTCACTGTCCCCGTGCAGCCTATCCACAGGCACAACAGCACTGGGGATCTCTGCTTTCCTAGAGACTCAGCATGTCACGGTGCTCGTTCTCGGCAGAAACTTTTTCTGAAAAGACAAACTTACGGCTCCTTCTCCCACAAGGAAGGTGCCAGCCCTGAAAGCTCTTGCAGGTCTTCACTATCCCTCTGCAGCCTATCTTTAGCCGCAACAGCACTGGGGATCTCTGCTTTCCCAGAGACTCCGCATGTCACGTTGCTCGTTCTCGGCAGAAACTTTTTCTGAAAAGGCAAACGTCTGGCTCCTTCTCCCACAAGGAAGGTGCCAGCCCTGAAAGATCTTGCAGGTCTTCACTATCCCTCTGCAGCCTATCTTTAGCCGCAACAGCACTGGGGATCTCTGCTTTCCCAGAGACTCAGCATGTCACGGTGCTCGTTCTCGGCAGAAACTTTTTCTGAAAAGGCAAACGTCTGGCTCCTTCTCCCACAAGGCAGGTGCCAGCCCTGAATGATCTTGCAGGTCTTCACTATCCCTCTGCAGCCTATATTTAGCCGCAACAGCACTGAGGATCTCTGCTTTCCCAGAAACTCAGCATGTCACGGTGCTCGTTCTCGGCAGAAACTTTTTCTGAAAAGGCAAATGTCTGGCTCCTTCTCCCACAAGGAAGGTGCCAGCCCTGAAAGATCTTGCTGGTCTTCACTATCGCTCTGCAGCCTATCTTTAGCCGCAACAGCACTGGGGATCTCTGCTTTCCCAGAGACTCAGCATGTCACGGTGCTCGTTCTCGGCAGAAACTTTTTCTGAAAAGGCAAACGTCTGGCTCCTTCTCCCACAAGGAAGGTGCCAGCCCTTAAAGATCTTGCTGGTCTTCACCGTCCCCCTGCAGCCTATCCACAGGCACAACAGCACTGGGGATCTCTGCTTTCCCAGAGACTCAGCATGTCACGGTGCTCGTTCTCGGCAGAAACTTTTTCTGAAAAGACAAACTTACGGCTCCTTCTCCCACAAGGAAGGTGCCAGCCCTGAAAGCTCTTGCTGGTCTTCACTATCCCTCTGCAGCCTATCTTTAGCCGCAACAGAACTGGGGATCTGTGCTTTCCCAGAGACTCCGCATGTCACGGTGCTCGTTCTCGGCAGAAACTTTTTCTGAAAAGGCAAACGTCTGGCTCCTTCTCCCACAAGGAAGGTGCCAGCCCTGAAAGATCTTGCTGGTCTTCACTATCCCTCTGCAGCCTATCTTTAGCCGCAACAGCACTGGGGATCTCTGCTTTCCCAGAGACTCAGCATGTCACGGTGCTCGTTCTCGGCAGAAACTTTTTCTGAAGAGGCAAACGTCTGGCTCCTTCTCCCACAAGGAAGGTGCCAGCCCTTAAAGATCTTGCTGGTCTTCACTGTCCCCCTGCAGCCTATCCACAGGCACAACAGCACTGGGGATCTCTGCTTTCCCAGAGACTCAGCATGTCACGGTGCTCGTTCTCGGCAGAAACTTTTTCTGAAAAGAAAAACTTACGGCTCCTTCTCCCACAAGGAAGGTGCCAGCCCTGAAAGCTCTTGCAGGTCTTCACTATCCATCTGCAGCCTATCTTTAGCCGCAACAGCACTGGGGATCTCTGCTTTCCCAGACACTCAGCATGTCACGGTGCTCGTTCTCGGCAGAAACTTTTTCTGAAAAGGCAAACGTCTGGCTCCTTTTCCCACAAGGAAGGTGCCAGCCCTTAAAGATCTTGCTGGTCTTCACCGTCCCCCTGCAGCCTATCCACAGGCACAACATCACTGGGGATCTCTGCTTTCCCAGAGACTCAGCATGTCACGGTGCTCGTTCTCGGCAGAAACTTTTTCTGAAAAGGCAAACGTCTGGCTCCTTCTCCCACAAGGAAGGTGCCAGCCCTGAAAGCTCTTGCAGGTCTTCACTATCCCTCTGCAGCCTATCTTTAGCCGCAACAGAACTGGGGATCTGTGCTTTCCCAGAGACTCCGCATGTCACGGTGCTCGTTCTCGGCAGAAACTTTTTCTGAAAAGGCAAACGTCTGGCTCCTTCTCCCACAAGGAAGGTGCCAGCCCTGAAAGCTCTTGCAGGCCTTCACTATCCCTCTGCAGCCTATCTTTAGCCGCAACAGCACTGGGGATCTCTGCTTTCCCAGAGACTCAGCATGTCACGGTGCTCGTTCTCAGCAGAAACTTTTTCTGAAAAGGCAAACGTCTGGCTCCTTCTCCCACAAGGAAGGTGCCAGCCCTGAAAGCTCTTGCAGGTCTTCACTATCCCTCTGCAGCCTATCCACAGGCACAACAGCACTGGGGATCTCTGCTTTCCTAGAGACTCAGCATGTCACGGTGCTCGTTCTCGGCAGAAACTTTTTCTGAAAAGACAAACTTACGGCTCCTTCTCCCACAAGGAAGGTGCCAGCCCTGAAAGATCTTGCAGGTCTTCACTATCCCTCTGCAGCCTATCTTTAGCCGCAACAGCACTGGGGATCTCTGCTTTCCCCTACACTCAGCATGTCACGGTGCTCGTTCTCGGCAGAAACTTTTTCTGAAAAGGCAAATGTCTGGCTCCTTCTCCCACAAGGAAGGTGCCAGCCCTGAAAGATCTTGCTGGTCTTCACTATCCCTCTGCAGCCTATCTTTAGCCGCAACAGAACTGGGGATCTGTGCTTTCCCAGAGATTCAGCATCTTATGGTGCTCGCTTACGGCAGAGCGTTTTTCTGAAGAGGCAAACGTATGGCTCCATCTTCCACAAGGAAGGTGCCAGCCCTGAAAGCTCTTGCAGGTCTTCACTATCCCTCTGCAGCCTATCTTTAGCCGCAACAGCACTGGGGATCTCTGCTTTCCCAGAGACTCAGCATGTCACGGTGCTCGTTCTCGGCAGAAACTTTTTCTGAAAAGGCAAACGTCTGGCTCCTTCTCCCACAAGGAAGGTGCCAGTCCTGAAAGCTCTTGCAGGTCTTCACTATCCCTCTGCAGCCTATCTTTAGCCGCAACAGCACTGGGGATCTCTGCTTTCCCAGACACTCAGCATGTCACGGTGCTCGTTCTCGGCAGAAACTTTTTCTGAAAAGGCAAACGTCTGGCTCCTTTTCCCACAAGGAAGGTGCCAGCCCTTAAAGATCTTGCTGGTCTTCACTGTCCCCGTGCAGCCTATCCACAGGCACAACAGCACTGGGGATCTCTGCTTTCCTAGAGACTCAGCATGTCACGGTGCTCGTTCTCGGCAGAAACTTTTTCTGAAAAGACAAACTTACGGCTCCTTCTCCCACAAGGAAGGTGCCAGCCCTGAAAGCTCTTGGTGGTCTTCACTATCCCTCTGCAGCCTATCTTTAGCCGCAACAGCACTGGGGATCTGTGCTTTCCCAGAGACTCCGCATGTCACGGTGCTCGTTCTCAGCAGAAACTTTTTCTGAAAAGGCAAACGTCTGGCTCCTTCTCCCACAAGGAAGGTGCCAGCCCTGAAAGATCTTGCAGGTCTTCACTATCCCTCTGAAGCCTATCTTTAGCCGCAACAGCAGTGTGGATCTCTGCTTTCCCAGACACTCAGCATGTCACGGTGCTCGTTCTCGGCAGAAACTTTTTCTGAAAAGGCAAACGTCTGGCTCCTTCTCCCACAAGGAAGGTGCCAGCCCTTAAAGATCTTGCTGGTCTTCACTGTCCCCCTGCAGCCTATCCACAGGCACAACAGCACTGGGGATCTCTGCTTTCCTAGAGACTCAGCATGTCACGGTGCTCGTTCTCGGCAGAAACTTTTTCTGAAAAGACAAACTTACGGCTCCTTCTCCCACAAGGAAGGTGCCAGCCCTGAAAGCTCTTGCTGGTCTTCACTATCCCTCTGCAGCCTATCTTTAGCCGCAACAGCACTGGGGATCTGTGCTTTCCCAGAGACTCCGCATGTCACGGTGCTCGTTCTCGGCAGAAACTTTTTCTGAAAAGGCAAACGTCTGGCTCCTTCTCCCACAAGGAAGGTGCCAGCCCTGAAAGATCTTGCAGGTCTTCACTATCCCTCTGCAGCCTATCTTTAGCCGCAACAGCACTGGGGATCTCTGCTTTCCCAGACACTCAGCATGTCACGGTGCTCGTTCTCGGCAGAAACTTTTTCTGAAAAGGCAAATGTCTGGCTCCTTCTCCCACAAGGAAGGTGCCAGCCCTGAAAGATCTTGCTGGTCTTCACTATCCCTCTGCAGCCTATCTTTAGCCGCAACAGAACTGGGGATCTGTGCTTTCCCAGAGATTCAGCATCTTATGGTGCTCGCTTACGGCAGAGCGTTTTTCTGAAGAGGCAAACGTATGGCTCCATCTTCCACAAGGAAGGTGCCAGCCCTGAAAGCTCTTGCAGGTCTTCACTATCCCTCTGTAGCCTATCTTTAGCCGCAACAGCACTGGGGATCTCTGCTTTCCCAGAGACTCAGCATGTCACGGTGCTTGTTCTCGGCAGAAACTTTTTCTGAAAAGGCAAACGTCTGGCTCCTTCTCCCACAAGGAAGGTGCCAGCCCTTAAAGATCTTGCTGGTCTTCACCGTCCCCCTGCAGCCTATCCACAGGCACAACAGCACTGGGGATGTCTGCTTTCCCAGAGACTCAGCATGTCACGGTGCTCGTTCTCGGCAGAAACTTTTTCTGAAAAGACAAACTTACGGCTCCTTCTCCCACAAGGAAGGTGCCAGCCCTGAAAGCTCTTGCTGGTCTTCACTATCCCTCTGCAGCCTATCTTTAGCCGCAACAGAACTGGGGATCTGTGCTTTCCCAGAGATTCAGCATCTTATGGTGCTCGCTTACGGCAGAGCGTTTTTCTGAAGAGGCAAACGTATGGCTCCATCTTCCACAAGGAAGGTGCCAGCCCTGAAAGCTCTTGCAGGTCTTCACTATCCCTCTGCAGCCTATCTTTAGCCGCAACAGCACTGGGGATCTCTGCTTTCCCAGAGACTCAGCATGTCACGGTGCTCGTTCTCGGCAGAAACTTTTTCTGAAAAGGCAAACGTCTGGCTCCTTCTCCCACAAGGAAGGTGCCAGTCCTGAAAGCTCTTGCAGGTCTTCACTATCCCTCTGCAGCCTATCTTTAGTCGCAACAGCACTGGGGATCTCTGCTTTCCCAGACACTCAGCATGTCACGGTGCTCGTTCTCGGCAGAAACTTTTTCTGTAAAGGCAAACGTCTGGCTCCTTTTCCCACAAGGAAGGTGCCAGCCCTTAAAGATCTTGCTGGTCTTCACTGTCCCCGTGCAGCCTATCCACAGGCACAACAGCACTGGGGATCTCTGCTTTCCTAGAGACTCAGCATGTCACGGTGCTCGTTCTCGGCAGAAACTTTTTCTGAAAAGACAAACTTACGGCTCCTTCTCCCACAAGGAAGGTGCCAGCCCTGAAAGCTCTTGGTGGTCTTCACTATCCCTCTGCAGCCTATCTTTAGCCGCAACAGCACTGGGGATCTCTGCTTTCCCAGAGACTCCGCATGTCACGGTGCTCGTTCTCAGCAGAAACTTTTTCTGAAAAGGCAAACGTCTGGCTCCTTCTCCCACAAGGAAGGTGCCAGCCCTGAAAGATCTTGCAGGTCTTCACTATCCCTCTGAAGCCTATCTTTAGCCGCAACAGCAGTGTGGATCTCTGCTTTCCCAGACACTCAGCATGTCACGGTGCTCGTTCTCGGCAGAAACTTTTTCTGAAAAGGCAAACGTCTGGCTCCTTCTCCCACAAGGAAGGTGCCAGCCCTGAAAGCTCTTGCAGGTCTTCACTATCCCTCTGCAGCCTATCTTTAGCCGCAACATCACTGGGGATCTCTGCTTTCCCAGAGACTCAGCATGTCACGGTGCTCGTTCTCGGCAGAAACTTTTTCTGAAAAGGCAAACGTCTGGCTCCTTCTCCCACAAGGCAGGTGCCAGCCCTGAATGATCTTGCAGGTCTTCACTATCCCTCTGCAGCCTATCTTTAGCCGCAACAGCACTGGGGATCTCTGCTTTCCCAGACACTCAGCATGTCACGGTGCTCGTTCTCGGCAGAAACTTTTTCTGAAAAGGCAAATGTCTGGCTCCTTCTCCCACAAGGAAGGTGCCAGCCCTGAAAGATCTTGCTGGTCTTCACTATCCCTCTGCAGCCTATCTTTAGCCGCAACAGCACAGGGGATCTGTGCTTTCCCAGAGATTCAGCATCTTACGGTGCTCGCTTACGGCAGAGCGTTTTTCTGAAGAGGCAAACGTATGGCTCCATCTTCCACAAGGAAGGTGCCAGCCCTGAAAGCTCTTGGTGGTCTTCACTATCCCTCTGCAGCCTATCTTTAGCCGCAACAGCACTGGGGATCTGTGCTTTCCCAGAGACTCCGCATGTCACGGTGCTCGTTCTCAGCAGAAACTTTTTCTGAAAAGGCAAATGTCTGGCTCCTTCTCCCACAAGGAAGGTGCCAGCCCTGAAAGATCTTGCTGGTCTTCACTATCCCTCTGCAGCCTATCTTTAGCCGCAACAGCACTGGGGATCTGTGCTTTCCCAGAGATTCAGCATCTTACGGTGCTCGCTTACGGCAGAGCGTTTTTCTGAAGAGGCAAACGTATGGCTCCATCTTCCACAAGGAAGGTGCCAGCCCTGAAAGCTCTTGCAGGTCTTCACTATCCCTCTGCAGCCTATCTTTAGCCGCAACAGCACTGGGGATCTCTGCTTTCCCAGAGACTCAGCATGTCACGGTGCTCGTTCTCGGCAGAAACTTTTTCTGAAAAGGCAAACGTCTGGCTCCTTCTCCCACAAGGAAGGTGCCAGTCCTGAAAGCTCTTGCAGGTCTTCACTATCCCTCTGCAGCCTATCTTTAGCCGCAACAGCACTGGGGATCTCTGCTTTCCCAGACACTCAGCATGTCACGGTGCTCGTTCTCGGCAGAAACTTTTTCTGAAAAGGCAAACGTCTGGCTCCTTTTCCCACAAGGAAGGTGCCAGCCCTTAAAGATCTTGCTGGTCTTCACTGTCCCCGTGCAGCCTATCCACAGGCACAACAGCACTGGGGATCTCTGCTTTCCTAGAGACTCAGCATGTCACGGTGCTCGTTCTCGGCAGAAACTTTTTCTGAAAAGACAAACTTACGGCTCCTTCTCCCACAAGGAAGGTGCCAGCCCTGAAAGCTCTTGGTGGTCTTCACTATCCCTCTGCAGCCTATCTTTAGCCGCAACAGCACTGGGGATCTGTGCTTTCCCAGAGACTCCGCATGTCACGGTGCTCGTTCTCAGCAGAAACTTTTTCTGAAAAGGCAAACGTCTGGCTCCTTCTCCCACAAGGAAGGTGCCAGCCCTGAAAGATCTTGCAGGTCTTCACTATCCCTCTGAAGCCTATCTTTAGCCGCAACAGCAGTGTGGATCTCTGCTTTCCCAGACACTCAGCATGTCACGGTGCTCGTTCTCGGCAGAAACTTTTTCTGAAAAGGCAAACGTCTGGCTCCTTCTCCCACAAGGAAGGTGCCAGCCCTGAAAGCTCTTGCAGGTCTTCACTATCCCTCTGCAGCCTATCTTTAGCCGCAACAGCACTGGGGATCTCTGCTTTCCCAGAGACTCAGCATGTCACGGTGCTCGTTCTCGGCAGAAACTTTTTCTGAAAAGGCAAACGTCTGGCTCCTTCTCCCACAAGGCAGGTGCCAGCCCTGAATGATCTTGCAGGTCTTCACTATCCCTCTGCAGCCTATCTTTAGCCGCAACAGCACTGGGGATCTCTGCTTTCCCAGACACTCAGCATGTCACGGTGCTCGTTCTCGGCAGAAACTTTTTCTGAAAAGGCAAATGTCTGGCTCCTTCTCCCACAAGGAAGGTGCCAGCCCTGAAAGATCTTGCTGGTCTTCACTATCCCTCTGCAGCCTATCTTTAGCCGCAACAGCACTGGGGATCTGTGCTTTCCCAGAGATTCAGCATCTTACGGTGCTCGCTTACGGCAGAGCGTTTTTCTGAAGAGGCAAACGTATGGCTCCATCTTCCACAAGGAAGGTGCCAGCCCTGAAAGCTCTTGCAGGTCTTCACTATCCCTCTGCAGCCTATCTTTAGCCGCAACAGCACTGGGGATCTCTGCTTTCCCAGAGACTCAGCATGTCACGGTGCTCGTTCTCGGCAGAAACTTTTTCTGAAAAGGCAAATGTCTGGCTCCTTCTCCCACAAGGAAGGTGCCAGCCCTTAAAGATCTTGCTGGTCTTCACTATCCCTCTGCAGCCTATCTTTAGCCGCAACAGAACTGGGGATCTGTGCTTTCCCAGAGACTCCGCATGTCACGGTGCTCGTTCTCGGCAGAAACTTTTTCTGAAAAGGCAAACGTCTGGCTCCTTCTCCCACAAGGAAGGTGCCAGCCCTGAAAGCTCTTGCAGGTCTTCACTATCCCTCTGCAGCCTATCTTTAGCCGCAACAGCACTGGGGATCTCTGCTTTCCCAGAGACTCAGCATGTCACGGTGCTCGTTCTCGGCAGAAACTTTTTCTGAAAAGGCAAACGTCTGGCTCCTTCTCCCACAAGGAAGGTGCCAGCCCTTAAAGATCTTGCTGGTCTTCACTGTCCCCCTGCAGCCTATCCACAGGCACAACAGCACTGGGGATCTCTGCTTTCCCAGAGACTCAGCATGTCACGGTGCTCGTTCTCGGCAGAAACTTTTTCTGAAAAGACAAACTTACGGCTCCTTCTCCCACAAGGAAGGTGCCAGCCCTGAAAGCTCTTGCAGGTCTTCACTATCCCTCTGCAGCCTATCTTTAGCCGCAACAGCACTGGGGATCTCTGCTTTCCCAGACACTCAGCATGTCACGGTGCTCGTTCTCGGCAGAAACTTTTTCTGAAAAGGCAAACGTCTGGCTCCTTTTCCCACAAGGAAGGTGCCAGCCCTTAAAGATCTTGCTGGTCTTCACCGTCCCCCTGCAGCCTATCCACAGGCACAACATCACTGGGGATCTCTGCTTTCCCAGAGACTCAGCATGTCACGGTGCTCGTTCTCGGCAGAAACTTTTTCTGAAAAGGCAAACGTCTGGCTCCTTCTCCCACAAGGAAGGTGCCAGCCCTGAAAGCTCTTGCAGGTCTTCACTATCCCTCTGCAGCCTATCTTTAGCCGCAACAGAACTGGGGATCTGTGCTTTCCCAGAGACTCCGCATGTCACGGTGCTCGTTCTCGGCAGAAACTTTTTCTGAAAAGGCAAACGTCTGGCTCCTTCTCCCACAAGGAAGGTGCCAGCCCTGAAAGCTCTTGCAGGCCTTCACTATCCCTCTGCAGCCTATCTTTAGCCGCAACAGCACTGGGGATCTCTGCTTTCCCAGAGACTCAGCATGTCACGGTGCTCGTTCTCAGCAGAAACTTTTTCTGAAAAGGCAAACGTCTGGCTCCATCTCCCACAAGGAAGGTGCCAGCCCTGAAAGCTCTTGCAGGTCTTCACTATCCCTCTGCAGCCTATCCACAGGCACAACAGCACTGGGGATCTCTGCTTTCCTAGAGACTCAGCATGTCACGGTGCTCGTTCTCGGCAGAAACTTTTTCTGAAAAGACAAACTTACGGCTCCTTCTCCCACAAGGAAGGTGCCAGCCCTGAAAGCTCTTGCTGGTCTTCACTATCCCTCTGCAGCCTATCTTTAGCCGCAACAGCACTGGGGATCTGTGCTTTCCCAGAGACTCCGCATGTCACGGTGCTCGTTCTCGGCAGAAACTTTTTCTGAAAAGGCAAACGTCTGGCTCCTTCTCCCACAAGGAAGGTGCCAGCCCTGAAAGCTCTTGCAGGTCTTCACTATCCCTCTGCAGCCTATCTTTAGCCGCAACAGCACTGGGGATCTCTGCTTTCCCAGACACTCAGCATGTCACGGTGCTCGTTCTCGGCAGAAACTTTTTCTGAAAAGGCAAATGTCTGGCTCCTTCTCCCACAAGGAAGGTGCCAGCCCTGAAAGATCTTGCTGGTCTTCACTATCCCTCTGCAGCCTATCTTTAGCCGCAACAGCACTGGGGATCTGTGCTTTCCCAGAGATTCAGCATCTTATGGTGCTCGCTTACGGCAGAGCGTTTTTCTGAAGAGGCAAACGTATGGCTCCATCTTCCACAAGGAAGGTGCCAGCCCTGAAAGCTCTTGCAGGTCTTCACTATCCCTCTGTAGCCTATCTTTAGCCGCAACAGCACTGGGGATCTCTGCTTTCCTAGAGACTCAGCATGTCACGGTGCTCGTTCTCGGCAGAAACTTTTTCTGAAAAGACAAACTTACGGCTCCTTCTCCCACAAGGAAGGTGCCAGCCCTGAAAGCTCTTGGTGGTCTTCACTATCCCTCTGCAGCCTATCTTTAGCCGCAACAGCACTGGGGATCTGTGCTTTCCCAGAGACTCCGCATGTCACGGTGCTCGTTCTCAGCAGAAACTTTTTCTGAAAAGGCAAACGTCTGGCTCCTTCTCCCACAAGGAAGGTGCCAGCCCTGAAAGCTCTTGCAGGTCTTCACTATCCCTCTGCAGCCTATCTTTAGCCGCAACAGCACTGGGGATCTCTGCTTTCCCAGAGACTCAGCATGTCACGGTGCTCGTTCTCGGCAGAAACTTTTTCTGAAAAGGCAAACGTCTGGCTCCTTCTCCCACAAGGAAGGTGCCAGTCCTGAAAGCTCTTGCAGGTCTTCACTATCCCTCTGCAGCCTATCTTTAGCCGCAACAGCACTGGGGATCTCTGCTTTCCCAGACACTCAGCATGTCACGGTGCTCGTTCTCGGCAGAAACTTTTTCTGAAAAGGCAAATGTCTGGCTCCTTCTCCCACAAGGAAGGTGCCAGCCCTGAAAGATCTTGCTGGTCTTCACTATCCCTCTGCAGCCTATCTTTAGCCGCAACAGCACTGGGGATCTGTGCTTTCCCAGAGATTCAGCATCTTACGGTGCTCGCTTACGGCAGAGCGTTTTTCTGAAGAGGCAAACGTATGGCTCCATCTTCCACAAGGAAGGTGCCAGCCCTGAAAGCTCTTGCAGGTCTTCACTATCCCTCTGCAGCCTATCTTTAGCCGCAAAAGCACTGGGGATCTCTGCTTTCCCAAAGACTCAGCATGTCACGGTGCTCGTTCTCGGCAGAAACTTTTTCTGAAAAGGCAAACGTCTGGCTCCTTCTCCCACAAGGCAGGTGCCAGCCCTGAATGATCTTGCAGGTCTTCACTATCCCTCTGCAGCCTATCTTTAGCCGCAACAGCACTGGGGATCTCTGCTTTCCCAGACACTCAGCATGTCACGGTGCTCGTTCTCGGCAGAAACTTTTTCTGAAAAGGCAAATGTCTGGCTCCTTCTCCCACAAGGAAGGTGCCAGCCCTGAAAGATCTTGCTGGTCTTCACTATCCCTCTGCAGCCTATCTTTAGCCGCAACAGCACTGGGGATCTGTGCTGTCCCAGAGATTCAGCATCTTACGGTGCTCGCTTACGGCAGAGCGTTTTTCTGAAGAGGCAAACGTATGGCTCCATCTTCCACAAGGAAGGTGCCAGCCCTGAAAGCTCTTGCAGGTCTTCACTATCCCTCTGCAGCCTATCTTTAGCCGCAACAGCACTGGGGATCTCTGCTTTCCCAGAGACTCAGCATGTCACGGTGCTCGTTCTCGGCAGAAACTTTTTCTGAAAAGGCAAATGTCTGGCTCCTTCTCCCACAAGGAAGGTGCCAGCCCTTAAAGATCTTGCTGGTCTTCACTATCCCTCTGCAGCCTATCTTTAGCCGCAACAGAACTGGGGATCTGTGCTTTC
The DNA here is from genome assembly GCF_929443795.1 of Astur gentilis. Taxonomy (NCBI): domain Eukaryota; kingdom Metazoa; phylum Chordata; class Aves; order Accipitriformes; family Accipitridae; genus Astur; species Astur gentilis. The sequence goes on from NW_026061175.1 coordinate 432,768, forward strand.
CCAGAGACTCCGCATGTCACGGTGCTCGTTCTCGGCAGAAACTTTTTCTGAAAAGGCAAACGTCTGGCTCCTTCTCCCACAAGGAAGGTGCCAGCCCTTAAAGATCTTGCTGGTCTTCACTGTCCCCCTGCAGCCTATCCACAGGCACAACAGCACTGGGGATCTCTGCTTTCCCAGAGACTCAGCATGTCACGGTGCTCGTTCTCGGCAGAAACTTTTTCTGAAAAGACAAACTTACGGCTCCTTCTCCCACAAGGAAGGTGCCAGCCCTGAAAGCTCTTGCAGGTCTTCACTATCCCTCTGCAGCCTATCTTTAGCCGCAACAGCACTGGGGATCTCTGCTTTCCCAGACACTCAGCATGTCACGGTGCTCGTTCTCGGCAGAAACTTTTTCTGAAAAGGCAAACGTCTGGCTCCTTTTCCCACAAGGAAGGTGCCAGCCCTTAAAATCTTGCTGGTCTTCACCGTCCCCCTGCAGCCTATCCACAGGCACAACATCACTGGGGATCTCTGCTTTCCCAGAGACTCAGCATGTCACGGTGCTCGTTCTCGGCAGAAACTTTTTCTGAAAAGGCAAACGTCTGGCTCCTTCTCCCACAAGGAAGGTGCCAGCCCTGAAAGCTCTTGCAGGTCTTCACTATCCCTCTGCAGCCTATCTTTAGCCGCAACAGAACTGGGGATCTGTGCTTTCCCAGAGACTCCGCATGTCACGGTGCTCGTTCTCGGCAGAAACTTTTTCTGAAAAGGCAAACGTCTGGCTCCTTCTCCCACAAGGAAGGTGCCAGCCCTGAAAGCTCTTGCAGGCCTTCACTATCCCTCTGCAGCCTATCTTTAGCCGCAACAGCACTGGGGATCTCTGCTTTCCCAGAGACTCAGCATGTCACGGTGCTCGTTCTCAGCAGAAACTTTTTCTGAAAAGGCAAACGTCTGGCTCCTTCTCCCACAAGGAAGGTGCCAGCCCTGAAAGCTCTTGCAGGTCTTCACTATCCCTCTGCAGCCTATCCACAGGCACAACAGCACTGGGGATCTCTGCTTTCCTAGAGACTCAGCATGTCACGGTGCTCGTTCTCGGCAGAAACTTTTTCTGAAAAGACAAACTTACGGCTCCTTCTCCCACAAGGAAGGTGCCAGCCCTGAAAGCTCTTGCTGGTCTTCACTATCCCTCTGCAGCCTATCTTTAGCCGCAACAGCACTGGGGATCTGTGCTTTCCCAGAGACTCCGCATGTCACGGTGCTCGTTCTCGGCAGAAACTTTTTCTGAAAAGGCAAACGTCTGGCTCCTTCTCCCACAAGGAAGGTGCCAGCCCTGAAAGATCTTGCAGGTCTTCACTATCCCTCTGCAGCCTATCTTTAGCCGCAACAGCACTGGGGATCTCTGCTTTCCCAGACACTCAGCATGTCACGGTGCTCGTTCTCGGCAGAAACTTTTTCTGAAAAGGCAAATGTCTGGCTCCTTCTCCCACAAGGAAGGTGCCAGCCCTGAAAGATCTTGCTGGTCTTCACTATCCCTCTGCAGCCTATCTTTAGCCGCAACAGAACTGGGGATCTGTGCTTTCCCAGAGATTCAGCATCTTATGGTGCTCGCTTACGGCAGAGCGTTTTTCTGAAGAGGCAAACGTATGGCTCCATCTTCCACAAGGAAGGTGCCAGCCCTGAAAGCTCTTGCAGGTCTTCACTATCCCTCTGTAGCCTATCTTTAGCCGCAACAGCACTGGGGATCTCTGCTTTCCTAGAGACTCAGCATGTCACGGTGCTCGTTCTCGGCAGAAACTTTTTCTGAAAAGACAAACTTACGGCTCCTTCTCCCACAAGGAAGGTGCCAGCCCTGAAAGCTCTTGGTGGTCTTCACTATCCCTCTGCAGCCTATCTTTAGCCGCAACAGCACTGGGGATCTGTGCTTTCCCAGAGACTCCGCATGTCACGGTGCTCGTTCTCAGCAGAAACTTTTTCTGAAAAGGCAAACGTCTGGCTCCTTCTCCCACAAGGAAGGTGCCAGCCCTTAAAGATCTTGCTGGTCTTCACTATCCCTCTGCAGCCTATCTTTAGCCGCAACAGAACTGGGGATCTGTGCTTTCCCAGAGACTCCGCATGTCACGGTGCTCGTTCTCGGCAGAAACTTTTTCTGAAAAGGCAAACGTCTGGCTCCTTCTCCCACAAGGAAGGTGCCAGCCCTGAAAGCTCTTGCAGGTCTTCACTATCCCTCTGTAGCCTATCTTTAGCCGCAACATCACTGGGGATCTCTGCTTTCCCAGAGACTCAGCATGTCACGGTGCTCGTTCTCGGCAGAAACTTTTTCTGAAAAGACAAACTTACGGCTCCTTCTCCCACAAGGAAGGTGCCAGCCCTGAAAGCTCTTGCAGGTCTTCACTATCCCTCTGCAGCCTATCTTTAGCCGCAACAGCACTGGGGATCTCTGCTTTCCCAGACACTCAGCATGTCACGGTGCTCGTTCTCGGCAGAAACTTTTTCTGAAAAGGCAAACGTCTGGCTCCTTTTCCCACAAGGAAGGTGCCAGCCCTTAAAGATCTTGCTGGTCTTCACCGTCCCCCTGCAGCCTATCCACAGGCACAACATCACTGGGGATCTCTGCTTTCCCAGAGACTCAGCATGTCACGGTGGTCGTTCTCGGCAGAAACTTTTTCTGAAAAGGCAAACGTCTGGCTCCTTCTCCCACAAGGAAGGTGCCAGCCCTGAAAGCTCTTGCAGGTCTTCACTATCCCTCTGCAGCCTATCTTTAGCCGCAACAGAACTGGGGATCTGTGCTTTCCCAGAGACTCCGCATGTCACGGTGCTCGTTCTCGGCAGAAACTTTTTCTGAAAAGGCAAACGTCTGGCTCCTTCTCCCACAAGGAAGGTGCCAGCCCTGAAAGCTCTTGCAGGCCTTCACTATCCCTCTGCAGCCTATCTTTAGCCGCAACAGCACTGGGGATCTCTGCTTTCCCAGAGACTCAGCATGTCACGGTGCTCGTTCTCAGCAGAAACTTTTTCTGAAAAGGCAAACGTCTGGCTCCTTCTCCCACAAGGAAGGTGCCAGCCCTGAAAGCTCTTGCAGGTCTTCACTATCCCTCTGCAGCCTATCCACAGGCACAACAGCACTGGGGATCTCTTCTTTCCTAGAGACTCAGCATGTCACGGTGCTCGTTCTCGGCAGAAACTTTTTCTGAAAAGACAAACTTACGGCTCCTTCTCCCACAAGGAAGGTGCCAGCCCTGAAAGCTCTTGCTGGTCTTCACTATCCCTCTGCAGCCTATCTTTAGCCGCAACAGCACTGGGGATCTGTGCTTTCCCAGAGACTCCGCATGTCACGGTGCTCGTTCTCGGCAGAAACTTTTTCTGAAAAGGCAAACGTCTGGCTCCTTCTCCCACAAGGAAGGTGCCAGCCCTGAAAGATCTTGCAGGTCTTCACTATCCCTCTGCAGCCTATCTTTAGCCGCAACAGCACTGGGGATCTCTGCTTTCCCAGACACTCAGCATGTCACGGTGCTCGTTCTCGGCAGAAACTTTTTCTGAAAAGGCAAATGTCTGGCTCCTTCTCCCACAAGGAAGGTGCCAGCCCTGAAAGATCTTGCTGGTCTTCACTATCCCTCTGCAGCCTATCTTTAGCCGCAACAGAACTGGGGATCTGTGCTTTCCCAGAGATTCAGCATCTTATGGTGCTCGCTTACGGCAGAGCGTTTTTCTGAAGAGGCAAACGTATGGCTCCATCTTCCACAAGGAAGGTGCCAGCCCTGAAAGCTCTTGCAGGTCTTCACTATCCCTCTGTAGCCTATCTTTAGTCGCAACAGCACTGGGGATCTCTGCTTTCCTAGAGACTCAGCATGTCACGGTGCTCGTTCTCGGCAGAAAGTTTTTCTGAAAAGACAAACTTACGGCTCCTTCTCCCACAAGGAAGGTGCCAGCCCTGAAAGCTCTTGGTGGTCTTCACTATCCCTCTGCAGCCTATCTTTAGCCGCAACAGCACTGGGGATCTGTGCTTTCCCAGAGACTCCGCATGTCACGGTGCTCGTTCTCAGCAGAAACTTTTTCTGAAAAGGCAAACGTCTGGCTCCTTCTCCCACAAGGAAGGTGCCAGCCCTTTAAGATCTTGCTGGTCTTCACTATCCCTCTGCAGCCTATCTTTAGCCGCAACAGAACTGGGGATCTGTGCTTTCCCAGAGACTCCGCATGTCACGGTGCTCGTTCTCGGCAGAAACTTTTTCTGAAAAGGCAAACGTCTGGCTCCTTCTCCTACAAGGAAGGTGCCAGCCCTGAAAGCTCTTGCAGGTCTTCACTATCCCTCTGCAGCCTATCTTTAGCCGCAACATCACTGGGGATCTCTGCTTTCCCAGAGACTCAGCATGTCACGGTGCTCGTTCTCGGCAGAAACTTTTTCTGAAAAGGCAAACGTCTGGCTCCTTCTCCCACAAGGCAGGTGCCAGCCCTGAATGATCTTGCAGGTCTTCACTATCCCTCTGCAGCCTATCTTTAGCCGCAACAGCACTGGGGATCTCTGCTTTCCCAGACACTCAGCATGTCACGGTGCTCGTTCTCGGCAGAAACTTTTTCTGAAAAGGCAAATGTCTGGCTCCTTCTCCCACAAGGAAGGTGCCAGCCCTGAAAGATCTTGCTGGTCTTCACTATCCCTCTGCAGCCTATCTTTAGCCGCAACAGCACTGGGGATCTGTGCTTTCCCAGAGATTCAGCATCTTACGGTGCTCGCTTACGGCAGAGCGTTTTTCTGAAGAGGCAAACGTATGGCTCCATCTTCCACAAGGAAGGTGCCAGCCCTGAAAGCTCTTGCAGGTCTTCACTATCCCTCTGCAGCCTATCTTTAGCCGCAACAGCACTGGGGATCTCTGCTTTCCCAGCGACTCAGCATGTCACGGTGCTCGTTCTCGGCAGAAACTTTTTCTGAAAAGGCAAACGTCTGGCTCCTTCTCCCACAAGGAAGGTGCCAGCCCTGAAAGCTCTTGCAGGTCTTCACTATCCCTCTGCAGCCTATCTTTAGCCGCAACAGCACTGGGGATCTCTGCTTTCCCAGACACTCAGCATGTCACGGTGCTCGTTCTCGGCAGAAACTTTTTCTGAAAAGGCAAATGTCTGGCTCCTTCTCCCACAAGGAAGGTGCCAGCCCTGAAAGATCTTGCTGGTCTTCACTATCCCTCTGCAGCCTATCTTTAGCCGCAACAGCACTGGGGATCTGTGCTTTCCCAGAGATTCAGCATCTTACGGTGCTCGCTTACGGCAGAGCGTTTTTCTGAAGAGGCAAACGTATGGCTCCATCTTCCACAAGGAAGGTGCCAGCCCTGAAAGCTCTTGCAGGTCTTCACTATCCCTCTGCAGCCTATCTTTAGCCGCAACAGCACTGGGGATCTCTGCTTTCCCAAAGACTCAGCATGTCACGGTGCTCGTTCTCGGCAGAAACTTTTTCTGAAAAGGCAAACGTCTGGCTCCTTCTCCCACAAGGAAGGTGCCAGTCCTGAAATCTCTTGCAGGTCTTCACTATCCCTCTGCAGCCTATCTTTAGCCGCAACAGCACTGGGGATCTCTGCTTTCCCAGACACTCAGCATGTCACGGTGCTCGTTCTCGGCAGAAACTTTTTCTGAAAAGGCAAACGTCTGGCTCCTTTTCCCACAAGGAAGGTGCCAGCCCTTAAAGATCTTGCTGGTCTTCACTGTCCCCGTGCAGCCTATCCACAGGCACAACAGCACTGGGGATCTCTGCTTTCCTAGAGACTCAGCATGTCACGGTGCTCGTTCTCGGCAGAAACTTTTTCTGAAAAGACAAACTTACGGCTCCTTCTCCCACAAGGAAGGTGCCAGCCCTGAAAGCTCTTGGTGGTCTTCACTATCCCTCTGCAGCCTATCTTTAGCCGCAACAGCACTGGGGATCTGTGCTTTCCCAGAGACTCCGCATGTCACGGTGCTCGTTCTCAGCAGAAACTTTTTCTGAAAAGGCAAACGTCTGGCTCCTTCTCCCACAAGGAAGGTGCCAGCCCTGAAAGATCTTGCAGGTCTTCACTATCCCTCTGAAGCCTATCTTTAGCCGCAACAGCAGTGTGGATCTCTGCTTTCCCAGACACTCAGCATGTCACGGTGCTCGTTCTCGGCAGAAACTTTTTCTGAAAAGGCAAACGTCTGGCTCCTTCTCCCACAAGGAAGGTGCCAGCCCTGAAAGCTCTTGCAGGTCTTCACTATCCCTCTGCAGCCTATCTTTAGCCGCAACAGCACTGGGGATCTCTGCTTTCCCAGAGACTCAGCATGTCACGGTGCTCGTTCTCGGCAGAAACTTTTTCTGAAAAGGCAAACGTCTGGCTCCTTCTCCCACAAGGCAGGTGCCAGCCCTGAATGATCTTGCAGGTCTTCACTATCCCTCTGCAGCCTATCTTTAGCCGCAACATCACTGGGGATCTCTGCTTTCCCAGAGACTCAGCATGTCACGGTGCTCGTTCTCGGCAGAAACTTTTTCTGAAAAGGCAAACGTCTGGCTCCTTCTCCCACAAGGCAGGTGCCAGCCCTGAATGATCTTGCAGGTCTTCACTATCCCTCTGCAGCCTATCTTTAGCCGCAACAGCACTGGGGATCTCTGCTTTCCCAGACACTCAGCATGTCACGGTGCTCGTTCTCGGCAGAAACTTTTTCTGAAAAGGCAAATGTCTGGCTCCTTCTCCCACAAGGAAGGTGCCAGTCCTGAAAGATCTTGCTGGTCTTCACTATCCCTCTGCAGCCTATCTTTAGCCGCAACAGCACTGGGGATCTGTGCTTTCCCAGAGATTCAGCATCTTACGGTGCTCGCTTACGGCAGAGCGTTTTTCTGAAGAGGCAAACGTATGGCTCCATCTTCCACAAGGAAGGTGCCAGCCCTGAAAGCTCTTGCAGGTCTTCACTATCCCTCTGCAGCCTATCTTTAGCCGCAACAGCACTGGGGATCTCTGCTTTCCCAGAGACTCAGCATGTCACGGTGCTCGTTCTCGGCAGAAACTTTTTCTGAAAAGGCAAACGTCTGGCTCCTTCTCCCACAAGGAAGGTGCCAGTCCTGAAAGCTCTTGCAGGTCTTCACTATCCCTCTGCAGCCTATCTTTAGCCGCAACAGCACTGGGGATCTCTGCTTTGCCAGAGACTCAGCATGTCACGGTGCTCGTTCTCGGCAGAAACTTTTTCTGAAAAGGCAAACGTCTGGCTCCTTTTCCCACAAGGAAGGTGCCAGCCCTTAAAGATCTTGCTGGTCTTCACTGTCCCCGTGCAGCCTATCCACAGGCACAACAGCACTGGGGATCTCTGCTTTCCTAGAGACTCAGCATGTGACGGTGCTCGTTCTCGGCAGAAACTTTTTCTGAAAAGACAAACTTACGGCTCCTTCTCCCACAAGGAAGGTGCCAGCCCTGAAAGCTCTTGGTGGTCTTCACTATCCCTCTGCAGCCTATCTTTAGCCGCAACAGCACTGGGGATCTGTGCTTTCCCAGAGACTCCGCATGTCACGGTGCTCGTTCTCAGCAGAAACTTTTTCTGAAAAGGCAAACGTCTGGCTCCTTCTCCCACAAGGAAGGTGCCAGCCCTGAAAGATCTTGCAGGTCTTCACTATCCCTCTGAAGCCTATCTTTAGCCGCAACAGCAGTGTGGATCTCTGCTTTCCCAGAGACTCAGCATGTCACGGTGCTCGTTCTCGGCAGAAACTTTTTCTGAAAAGGCAAACGTCTGGCTCCTTCTCCCACAAGGAAGGTGCCAGCCCTGAAAGCTCTTGCAGGTCTTCACTATCCCTCTGCAGCCTATCTTTAGCCGCAACATCACTGGGGATCTCTGCTTTCCCAGAGACTCAGCATGTCACGGTGCTCGTTCTCGGCAGAAACTTTTTCTGAAAAGGCAAACGTCTGGCTCCTTCTCCCACAAGGCAGGTGCCAGCCCTGAATGATCTTGCAGGTCTTCACTATCCCTCTGCAGCCTATCTTTAGCCGCAACAGCACTGGGGATCTCTGCTTTCCCAGACACTCAGCATGTCACGGTGCTCGTTCTCGGCAGAAACTTTTTCTGAAAAGGCAAATGTCTGGCTCCTTCTCCCACAAGGAAGGTGCCAGCCCTGAAAGATCTTGCTGGTCTTCACTATCCCTCTGCAGCCTATCTTTAGCCGCAACAGCACTGGGGATCTGTGCTTTCCCAGAGATTCAGCATCTTACGGTGCTCGCTTACGGCAGAGCGTTTTTCTGAAGAGGCAAACGTATGGCTCCATCTTCCACAAGGAAGGTGCCAGCCCTGAAAGCTCTTGCAGGTCTTCACTATCCCTCTGCAGCCTATCTTTAGCCGCAACAGCACTGGGGATCTCTGCTTTCCCAGAGACTCAGCATGTCACGGTGCTCGTTCTCGGCAGAAACTTTTTCTGAAAAGGCAAATGTCTGGCTCCTTCTCCCACAAGGAAGGTGCCAGCCCTTAAAGATCTTGCTGGTCTTCACTATCCCTCTGCAGCCTATCTTTAGCCGCAACAGAACTGGGGATCTGTGCTTTCCCAGAGACTCCGCATGTCACGGTGCTCGTTCTCGGCAGAAACTTTTTCTGAAAAGGCAAACGTCTGGCTCCTTCTCCCACAAGGAAGGTGCCAGCCCTGAAAGCTCTTGCAGGTCTTCACTATCCCTCTGCAGCCTATCTTTAGCCGCAACAGCACTGGGGATCTCTGCTTTCCCAGAGACTCAGCATGTCACGGTGCTCGTTCTCGGCAGAAACTTTTTCTGAAAAGGCAAACGTCTGGCTCCTTCTCCCACAAGGAAGGTGCCAGCCCTGAAAGCTCTTGCTGGTCTTAACTATCCCTCTGCAGCCTATCTTTAGCCGCAACAGAACTGGGGATCTGTGCTTTCCCAGAGATTCAGCATCTTATGGTGCTCGCTTTACGGCAGAGCGTTTTTCTGAAGAGGCAAACGTATGGCTCCATCTTCCACAAGGAAGGTGCCAGCCCTGAAAGCTCTTGCAGGTCTTCACTATCCCTCTGCAGCCTATCTTTAGCCGCAACAGCACTGGGGATCTCTGCTTTCCCAGAGACTCAGCATGTCACGGTGCTCGTTCTCGGCAGAAACTTTTTCTGAAAAGGCAAACGTCTGGCTCCTTCTCCCACAAGGAAGGTGCCAGCCCTTAAAGATCTTGCTGGTCTTCACTGTCCCCCTGCAGCCTATCCACAGGCACAACAGCACTGGGGATCTCTGCTTTCCCAGAGACTCAGCATGTCACGGTGCTCGTTCTCGGCAGAAACTTTTTCTGAAAAGACAAACTTACGGCTCCTTCTCCCACAAGGAAGGTGCCAGCCCTGAAAGCTCTTGCTGGTCTTCACTATCCATCTGCAGCCTATCTTTAGCCGCAACAGAACTGGGGATCTCTGCTTTCCCAGAGACTCCGCATGTCACGGTGCACGTTCTCGGCAGAAACTTTTTCTGAAAAGGCAAACGTCTGGCTCCTTCTCCCACAAGGAAGGTGCCAGCCCTGAAAGCTCTTGCAGGTCTTCACTATCCCTCTGCAGCCTATCTTTAGCCGCAACAGCACTGGGGATCTCTGCTTTCCCAGAGACTCAGCATGTCACGGTGCTCGTTCTCGGCAGAAACTTTTTCTGAAAAGGCAAACGTCTGGCTCCTTCTCCCACAAGGAAGGTGCCAGCCCTGAAAGATCTTGCAGGTCTTCACTATCCCTCTGCAGCCTATCTTTAGCCGCAACAGCACTGGGGATCTCTGCTTTCCCAGAGACTCAGCATGTCACGGTGCTCGTTCTCGGCAGAAACTTTTTCTGAAAAGGCAAACGTCTGGCTCCTTCTCCCACAAGGAAGGTGCCAGCCCTGAAAGATCTTGCTGGTCTTCACTATCCCTCTGCAGCCTATCTTTAGCCGCAACAGCACTGGGGATCTCTGCTTTCCCAGAGACTCAGCATGTCACTGTGCTCGTTCTCGGCAGAAACTTTTTCTGAAAAGGCAAACGTCTGGCTCCTTCTACCACAAGGAAGGTGCCAGCCCTGAAAGCTCTTGCAGGTCTTCACTATCCCTCTGCAGCCTATCTTTAGCCGCAACAGCACTGGGGATCTCTGCTTTCCCAGAGACTCAGCATGTCACGGTGCTCGTTCTCGGCAGAAACTTTTTCTCAAAAGGCAAACGTCTGGCTCCTTCTCCCACAAGGAAGGTGCCAGCCCTGAAAGCTCTTGCTGGTCTTCACCGTCCCCCTGCAGCCTATCCACAGGCACAACAGCACTGGGGATCTCTGCTTTCCCAGTGACTCAGCATGTCACGGTGCTCGTTCTCGGCAGAATTTTTTTCTGAAAAGGCAAACGTCTGGCTCCTTCTCCCACAAGGAAGGTGCCAGCCCTAAAAGCTCTTGGTGGTCTTCACTATCCCTCTGCAGCCTATCTTTAGCCGCAACAGCACTGGGGATCTGTGCTTTCCCAGAGACTCCGCATGTCACGGTGCTCGTTCTCAGCAGAAACTTTTTCTGAAAAGGCAAACGTCTGGCTCCTTCTCCCACAAGGAAGGTGCCAGCCCTGAAAGATCTTGCAGGTCTTCACTATCCCTCTGAAGCCTATCTTTAGCCGCAACAGCAGTGTGGATCTCTGCTTTCCCAGAGACTCAGCATGTCACGGTGCTCGTTCTCGGCAGAAACTTTTTCTGAAAAGGCAAACGTCTGGCTCCTTCTCCCACAAGGAAGGTGCCAGCCCTGAAAGCTCTTGCAGGTCTTCACTATCCCTCTGCAGCCTATCTTTAGCCGCAACATCACTGGGGATCTCTGCTTTCCCAGAGACTCAGCATGTCACGGTGCTCGTTCTCGGCAGAAACTTTTTCTGAAAAGGCAAACGTCTGGCTCCTTCTCCCACAAGGCAGGTGCCAGCCCTGAATGATCTTGCAGGTCTTCACTATCCCTCTGCAGCCTATCTTTAGCCGCAACAGCACTGGGGATCTCTGCTTTCCCAGACACTCAGCATGTCACGGTGCTCGTTCTCGGCAGAAACTTTTTCTGAAAAGGCAAATGTCTGGCTCCTTCTCCCACAAGGAAGGTGCCAGCCCTGAAAGATCTTGCTGGTCTTCACTATCCCTCTGCAGCCTATCTTTAGCCGCAACAGCACTGGGGATCTGTGCTTTCCCAGAGATTCAGCATCTTACGGTGCTCGCTTACGGCAGAGCGTTTTTCTGAAGAGGCAAACGTATGGCTCCATCTTCCACAAGGAAGGTGCCAGCCCTGAAAGCTCTTGCAGGTCTTCACTATCCCTCTGCAGCCTATCTTTAGCCGCAACAGCACTGGGGATCTCTGCTTTCCCAGAGACTCAGCATGTCACGGTGCTCGTTCTCGGCAGAAACTTTTTCTGAAAAGGCAAATGTCTGGCTCCTTCTCCCACAAGGAAGGTGCCAGCCCTTAAAGATCTTGCTGGTCTTCACTATCCCTCTGCAGCCTATCTTTAGCCGCAACAGAACTGGGGATCTGTGCTTTCCCAGAGACTCCGCATGTCACGGTGCTCGTTCTCGGCAGAAACTTTTTCTGAAAAGGCAAACGTCTGGCTCCTTCTCCCACAAGGAAGGTGCCAGCCCTGAAAGCTCTTGCAGGTCTTCACTATCCCTCTGCAGCCTATCTTTAGCCGCAACAGCACTGGGGATCTCTGCTTTCCCAGAGACTCAGCATGTCACGGTGCTCGTTCTCGGCAGAATCTTTTTCTGAAAAGGCAAACGTCTGGCTCCTTCTCCCACAAGGAAGGTGCCAGCCCTGAAAGCTCTTGCTGGTCTTAACTATCCCTCTGCAGCCTATCTTTAGCCGCAACAGAACTGGGGATCTGTGCTTTCCCAGAGATTCAGCATCTTATGGTGCTCGCTTTACGGCAGAGCGTTTTTCTGAAGAGGCAAACGTATGGCTCCATCTTCCACAAGGAAGGTGCCAGCCCTGAAAGCTCTTGCAGGTCTTCACTATCCCTCTGCAGCCTATCTTTAGCCGCAACAGCACTGGGGATCTCTGCTTTCCCAGAGACTCAGCATGTCACGGTGCTCGTTCTCGGCAGAAACTTTTTCTGAAAAGGCAAACGTCTGGCTCCTTCTCCCACAAGGAAGGTGCCAGCCCTTAAAGATCTTGCTGGTCTTCACTGTCCCCCTGCAGCCTATCCACAGGCACAACAGCACTGGGGATCTCTGCTTTCCCAGAGACTCAGCATGTCACGGTGCTCGTTCTCGGCAGAATCTTTTTCTGAAAAGGCAAACGTCTGGCTCCTTCTCCCACAAGGAAGGTGCCAGCCCTGAAAGCTCTTGCAGGTCTTCACTATCCCTCTGCAGCCTATCTTTAGCCGCAACAGCACTGGGGATCTCTGCTTTCCCAGAGACTCAGCATGTCACGGTGCTCGTTCTCGGCAGAAACTTTTTCTGAAAAGGCAAACGTCTGGCTCCTTCTCCCACAAGGAAGGTGCCAGCCCTGAAAGATCTTGCAGGTCTTCACTATCCCTCTGCAGCCTATCTTTAGCCGCAACAGCACTGGGGATCTCTGCTTTCCCAGAGACTCAGCATGTCACGGTGCTCGTTCTCGGCAGAAACTTTTTCTGAAAAGGCAAACGTCTGGCTCCTTCTCCCACAAGGAAGGTGCCAGCCCTGAAAGATCTTGCTGGTCTTCACTATCCCTCTGCAGCCTATCTTTAGCCGCAACAGCACTGGGGATCTCTGCTTTCCCAGAGACTCAGCATGTCACTGTGCTCGTTCTCGGCAGAAACTTTTTCTGAAAAGGCAAACGTCTGGCTCCTTCTACCACAAGGAAGGTGCCAGCCCTGAAAGCTCTTGCAGGTCTTCACTATCCCTCTGCAGCCTATCTTTAGCCGCAACAGCACTGGGGATCTCTGCTTTCCCAGAGACTCAGCATGTCACGGTGCTCGTTCTCGGCAGAAACTTTTTCTCAAAAGGCAAACGTCTGGCTCCTTCTCCCACAAGGAAGGTGCCAGCCCTGAAAGCTCTTGCTGGTCTTCACCGTCCCCCTGCAGCCTATCCACAGGCACAACAGCACTGGGGATCTCTGCTTTCCCAGTGACTCAGCATGTCACGGTGCTCGTTCTCGGCAGAATTTTTTTCTGAAAAGGCAAACGTCTGGCTCCTTCTCCCACAAGGAAGGTGCCAGCCCTAAAAGCTCTTGCAGGTCTTCACTATCCCTCTGCAGCCTATCTTTAGCCGCAACAGCACTGGGGATCTCTGCTTTCCCAGAGACTCAGCATGTCACGGCGCTCGTTCTCGGCAGAAACTTTTTCTGAAAAGGCAAACGTCTGGCTCCTTCTCCCACAAGGAAGGTGCCAGCCCTGAAAGATCTTGCTGGTCTTCACCGTCCCCCTGCAGCCTATCCACAGGCACAACAGCACTGGGGATCTCTGCTTTCCCAGAGACTCAGCATGTCACGGTGCTCGTTCTCGGCAGAAACTTTTTCTGAAAAGGCAAACGTCTGGCTCCTTCTCCCACAAGGAAGGTGCCAGCCCTTAAAGATCTTGCTGGTCTTCACCGTCCCCCTGCAGCCTATCCACAGGCACAACAGCACTGGGGATCTCTGCTTTCCCAGAGACTCAGCATGTCACGGTGCTCGTTCTCGGCAGAAACTTTTTCTGAAAAGGCAAACGTCTGGCTCCTTCTCCCACAAGGAAGCTGCCAGCCCTGAAAGCTCTTGCAGGTCTTCACTATCCCTCTGCAGCCTATCTTTAGCCGCAACAGCACTGGGGATCTCTGCTTTCCCAGAGACTCAGCATGTCACTGTGCTCGTTCTCGGCAGAAACTTTTTCTGAAAAGGCAAACGTCTGGCTCCTTCTCCCACAAGGAAGGTGCCAGCCCTGAAAGCTCTTGCAGGTCTTCACTATCCCTCTGCAGCCTATCTTTAGCCGCAACAGCACTGGGGATCTCTGCTTTCCCAGAGACTCAGCATGTCACGGTGCTCGTTCTCGGCAGAAACTTTTTCTCAAAAGGCAAACGTCTGGCTCCTTCTCCCACAAGGAAGGTGCCAGCCCTGAAAGCTCTTGCTGGTCTTCACCGTCCCCCTGCAGCCTATCCACAGGCACAACAGCACTGGGGATCTCTGCTTTCCCAGTGACTCAGCATGTCACGGTGCTCGTTCTCGGCAGAATTTTTTTCTGAAAAGGCAAACGTCTGGCTCCTTCTCCCCCAAGGAAGGTTCCAGCCCTGAAAGCTCTTGCTGGTCTTCACCGTCCCCCTGCAGCCTATCCACAGGCACAACAGCACTGGGGATCTCTGCTTTCCCAGAGACTCAGCATGTCACGGTGCTCGTTCTCGGCAGAAACTTTTTCTGAAAAGGCAAACGTCTGGCTCCTTCTCCCACAAGGAAGGTGCCAGCCCTAAAAGCTCTTGCAGGTCTTCACTATCCCTCTGCAGCCTATCTTTAGCCGCAACAGCACTGGGGATCTCTGCTTTCCCAGAGACTCAGCATGTCACGGTGCTCGTTCTCGGCAGAAACTTTTTCTGAAAAGACAAACTTACGGCTCCTTCTCCCACAAGGAAGGTGCCAGCCCTGAAAGCTCTTGCTGGTCTTAACTATCCCTCTGCAGCCTATCTTTAGCCGCAACAGAACTGGGGATCTGTGCTTTCCCAGAGACTCCGCATGTCACGGTGCTCGTTCTCGGCAGAAACTTTTTCTGAAAAGGCAAACGTCTGGCTCCTTCTCCCACAAGGAAGGTGCCAGCACTGAAAGCTCTTGCAGGTCTTCACTATCCCTCTGCAGCCTATCTTTAGCCGCAACAGCACTGGGGATCTCTGCTTTCCCAGAGACTCAGCATGTCACGGTGCTCGTTCTCGGCAGAAACTTTTTCTGAAAAGGCAAACGTCTGGCTCCTTCTCCCACAAGGAAGGTGCCAGCCCTGAAAGCTCTTGCAGGTCTTCACTATCCCTCTGCAGCCTATCTTTAGCCGCAACAGCACTGGGGATCTCTGCTTTCCCAGACACTCAGCATGTCACGGTGCTCGTTCTCGGCAGAAACTTTTTCTGAAAAGGCAAACGTCTGGCTCCTTTTCCCACAAGGAAGGTGCCAGCCCTTAAAGATCTTGCTGGTCTTCACCGTCCCCCTGCAGCCTATCCACAGGCACAACATCACTGGGGATCTCTGCTTTCCCAGAGACTCAGCATGTCACGGTGCTCGTTCTCGGCAGAAACTTTTTCTGAAAAGGCAAACGTCTGGCTCCTTCTCCCACAAGGAAGGTGCCAGCCCTTAAAGATCTTGCTGGTCTTCACTGTCCCCGTGCAGCCTATCCACAGGCACAACAGCACTGGGGATCTCTGCTTTCCCAGAGACTCAGCATGTCACGGTGCTCGTTCTCGGCAGAAACTTTTTCTGAAAAGGCAAACGTCTGGCTCCTTCTCCCACAAGGAAGGTGCCAGCCCTTAAAGATCTTGCTGGTCTTCACCGTCCCCCTGCAGCCTATCCACAGGCACAACAGCACTGGGGATCTCTGCTTTCCCAGAGACTCAGCATGTCACGGTGCTCGTTCTCGGCAGAAACTTTTTCTGAAAAGGCAAACGTCTGGCTCCTTCTCCCACAAGGAAGCTGCCAGCCCTGAAAGCTCTTGCAGGTCTTCACTATCCCTCTGCAGCCTATCTTTAGCCGCAACAGCACTGGGGATCTCTGCTTTCCCAGAGACTCAGCATGTCACGGTGCTCGTTCTCGGCAGAAACTTTTTCTGAAAAGGCAAACGTCTGGCTCCTTCTCCCACAAGGAAGGTGCCAGCCCTGAAAGATCTTGCAGGTCTTCACTATCCCTCTGCAGCCTATCTTTAGCCGCAACAGCACTGGGGATCTCTGCTTTCCCAGAGACTCAGCATGTCACGGTGCTCGTTCTCGGCAGAATCTTTTTCTGAAAAGGCAAACGTCTGGCTCCTTCTCCCACAAGGAAGGTGCCAGCCCTGAAAGATCTTGCTGGTCTTCACTATCCCTCTGCAGCCTATCTTTAGCCGCAACAGCACTGGGGATCTCTGCTTTCCCAGAGACTCAGCATGTCACTGTGCTCGTTCTCGGCAGAAACTTTTTCTGAAAAGGCAAACGTCTGGCTCCTTCTACCACAAGGAAGGTGCCAGCCCTGAAAGCTCTTGCAGGTCTCCACTATCCCTCTGCAGCCTATCTTTAGCCGCAACAGCACTGGGGATCTCTGCTTTCCCAGAGACTCAGCATGTCACGGTGCTCGTTCTCGGCAGAAACTTTTTCTGAAAAGGCAAACGTCTGGCTCCTTCTCCCACAAGGAAGGTGCCAGCCCTGAAAGCTCTTGCTGGTCTTCACCGTCCCCCTGCAGCCTATCCACAGGCACAACAGCACTGGGGATCTCTGCTTTCCCAGTGACTCAGCATGTCACGGTGCTCGTTCTCGGCAGAATTTTTTTCTGAAAAGGCAAACGTCTGGCTCCTTCTCCCCCAAGGAAGGTGCCAGCCCTGAAAGCTCTTGCTGGTCTTCACCGTCCCCCTGCAGCCTATCCACAGGCACAACAGCACTGGGGATCTCTGCTTTCCCAGAGAATCAGCATCTCATGGTGCTCGCTCTCGGCAGAGCCTTTTTCTGAAAAGGCAAACGTCTGGCTCCTTCTCCCACAAGGAAGGTGCCAGCCCTAAAAGCTCTTGCAGGTCTTCACTATCCCTCTGCAGCCTATCTTTAGCCGCAACAGCACTGGGGATCTCTGCTTTCCCAGAGACTCAGCATGTCAGGGCGCTCGTTCTCGGCAGAAACTTTTTCTGAAAAGGCAAACGTCTGGCTCCTTCTCCCACAAGGAAGGTGCCAGCCCTGAAAGATCTTGCTGGTCTTCACCGTCCCCCTGCAGCCTATCCACAGGCACAACAGCACTGGGGATCTCTGCTTTCCCAGAGACTCAGCATGTCACGGTGCTCGTTCTCGGCAGAAACTTTTTCTGAAAAGGCAAAAGTCTGGCTCCTTCTCCCACAAGGAAGGTGCCAGCCCTGAAAGCTCTTGCTGGTCTTCACTATCCCTCTGCAGCCTATCTTTAGCCGCAACAGCACTGGGGATCTCTGCTTTCCCAGAGACTCAGCATGTCACGGTGCTCGTTCTCGGCAGAAACTTTTTCTCAAAAGGCAAACGTCTGGCTCCTTCTCCCACAAGGAAGGTGCCAGCCCTGAAAGATCTTGCTGGTCTTCACCGTCCCCCTGCAGCCTATCCACAGGCACAACAGCACTGGGGATCTCTGCTTTCCCAGAGACTCAGCATGTCACGGTGCTCGTTCTCGGCAGAAACTTTTTCTGAAAAGGCAAACGTCTAGCTCCTTCTCCCACAAGGAAGGTGCCAGCCCTGAAAGATCTTGCTGGTCTTCACCGTTCCCCTGCAGCCTATCCACAGGCACAACAGCACTGGGGATCTCTGCTTTCCCAGAGACTCAGCATGTCACGGTGCTCGTTCTCGGCAGAAACTTTTTCTGAAAAGGCAAACGTCTGGCTCCTTCTACCACAAGGAAGGTGCCAGCCCTGAAAGCTCTTGCAGGTCTTCACTATCCCTCTGCAGCCTATCTTTAGCCGCAACAGCACTGGCGATCTCTGCTTTCCCAGAGACTCAGCATGTCACGGTGCTCGTTCTCGGCAGAAACTTTTTCTGAAAAGGCAAACGTCTGGCTCCTTCTCCCACAAGGAAGGTGCCAGCCCTGAAAGATCTTGCTGGTCTTCACTATCCCTCTGCAGCCTATCGTAAGCCGCAACAGCACTGGGGATCTCTGCTTTCGCAGAGACTCAGCATGTCACGGTGCTCGTTCTCGGCAGAAACTTTTTCTCAAAAGGCAAACGTCTGGCTCCTTCTCCCACAAGGAAGGTGCCAGCCCTGAAAGATCTTGCTGGTCTTCACTATCCCTCTGCAGCCTATCCACAGGCACAACAGCACTGGGGATCTCTGGTTTCGCAGAGACTCAGCATGTCACGGTGCTCGTTCTCGGCAGAAACTTTTTCTGAAAAGGCAAACGTCTGGCTCCTTCTCCCACAAGGAAGGTGCCAGCCCTGAAAGATCTTGCTGGTCTTCACCGTCCCCCTGCAGCCTATCCACAGGCACAACAGCACTGGGGATCTCTGCTTTCCCAGAGACTCAGCATCTCTTGGTGCTCGCTCTCGGCAGAGCCTTTTTCTGAAAAGGCAAACGTCTGGCTCCTTCTCCCACAAGGAAGGTGCCAGCCCTGAAAGCTCTTGCTGGTCTTCACTATCCCTCTGCAGCCTATCTTTAGCCGCAACAGCACTGGGGATCTCTGCTTTCCCAGAGACTCAGCATGTCACGGTGCTCGTTCTCGGCAGAAACTTTTTCTGAAAAGGCAAACGTCTGGCTCCTTCTCCCACAAAGAAGGTGCCAGCCCTGAAAGCTCTTGTAGGTCTTCACTATCCCTCTGCAGCCTATCTTTAGCCGCAACAGCACTGGGGATCTCTGCTTTCCCAGAGACTCAGCATGTCACGGTGCTCGTTCTCGGCAGAAACTTTTTCTAAAAAGGCAAACGTCTGGCTCCTTCTCCCACAAGGAAGGTGCCAGCCCTGAAAGCTCTTGCTGGTCTTTACTATCCCTCTGCAGCCTATCCACAGGCACAACAGCACTGGGGATCTCTGCTTTCCCAGAGAATCAGCATCTCATGGTGCTCGCTCTCGGCAGAGCCTTTTTCTGAAAAGGCAAACGTCTGGCTCCTTCTCCCACAAGGAAGGTGCCAGCCCTTAAAGATCTTGCTGGTCTTCACTGTCCCCGTGCAGCCTATCTTTAGCCGCAACAGCACTGGGGATCTCTGCTTTTCCAGAGACTCAGCATGTCACGGTGCTCGTTCTCGGCAGAAACTTTTTCTGAAAAGGCAAACGTCTGGCTCCTTTTCCCACAAGGAAGGTGCCAGCCCTTAAAGATCTTGCTGGTCTTCACCGTCCCCCTGCAGCCTATCCACAGGCACAACATCACTGGGGATCTCTGCTTTCCCAGAGACTCAGCATGTCACGGTGCTCGTTCTCGGCAGAAACTTTTTCTGAAAAGGCAAACGTCTGGCTCCTTCTCCCACAAGGAAGGTGCCAGCCCTTAAAGATCTTGCTGGTCTTCACTGTCCCCGTGCAGCCTATCCACAGGCACAACAGCACTGGGGATCTCTGCTTTCCCAGAGACTCAGCATGTCACGGTGCTCGTTCTCGGCAGAAACTTTTTCTGAAAAGGCAAACGTCTGGCTCCTTCTCCCACAAGGAAGGTGCCAGCCCTTAAAGATCTTGCTGGTCTTCACCGTCCCCCTGCAGCCTATCCACAGGCACAACAGCACTGGGGATCTCTGCTTTCCCAGAGACTCAGCATGTCACGGTGCTCGTTCTCGGCAGAAACTTTTTCTGAAAAGGCAAACGTCTGGCTCCTTCTCCCACAAGGAAGCTGCCAGCCCTGAAAGCTCTTGCAGGTCTTCACTATCCCTCTGCAGCCTATCTTTAGCCGCAACAGCACTGGGGATCTCTGCTTTCCCAGAGACTCAGCATGTCACGGTGCTCGTTCTCGGCAGAAACTTTTTCTGAAAAGGCAAACGTCTGGCTCCTTCTCCCACAAGGAAGGTGCCAGCCCTGAAAGATCTTGCAGGTCTTCACTATCCCTCTGCAGCCTATCTTTAGCCGCAACAGCACTGGGGATCTCTGCTTTCCCAGAGACTCAGCATGTCACGGTGCTCGTTCTCGGCAGAAACTTTTTCTGAAAAGGCAAACGTCTGGCTCCTTCTCCCACAAGGAAGGTGCCAGCCCTGAAAGATCTTGCTGGTCTTCACTATCCCTCTGCAGCCTATCTTTAGCCGCAACAGCACTGGGGATCTCTGCTTTCCCAGACACTCAGCATGTCACGGTGCTCGTTCTCGGCAGAAACTTTTTCTGAAAAGGCAAACGTCTGGCTCCTTCTCCCACAAGGAAGGTGCCAACCCTGAAAGATCTTGCTGGTCTTCACCGTCCCCCTGCAGCCTATCCACAGGCACAACAGCACTGGCGATCTCTGCTTTCCCAGAGACTCAGCATGTCACGGTGCTCCTTCTCGGCAGAAACTTTTTCTGAAAAGGCAAACGTCTGGCTCCTTCTACCACAAGGAAGGTGCCAGCCCTGAAAGCTCTTGCAGGTCTTCACTATCCCTCTGCAGCCTATCTTTAGCCGCAACAGCACTGGCGATCTCTGCTTTCCCAGAGACTCAGCATGTCACGGTGCTCGTTCTCGGCAGAAACTTTTTCTGAAAAGGCAAACGTCTGGCTCCTTCTCCCACAAGGAAGGTGCCAGCCCTGAAAGATCTTGCTGGTCTTCACTATCCCTCTGCAGCCTATCTTTAGCCGCAACAGCACTGGGGATCTCTGCTTTCCCAGAGACTCAGCATGTCACGGTGCTCGTTCTCGGCAGAAACTTTTTCTGAAAAGACAAACTTACGGCTCCTTCTCCCACAAGGAAGGTGCCAGCCCTGAAAGCTCTTGCTGGTCTTCACTATCCCTCTGCAGCCTATCTTTAGCCGCAACAGCACTGGGGATCTCTGCTTTCCCAGAGACTCCGCATGTCACGGTGCTCGTTCTCGGCAGAAACTTTTTCTGAAAAGGCAAACGTCTGGCTCCTTCTCCCACAAGGAAGGTGCCAGCCCTGAAAGATCTTGCAGGTCTTCACTATCCCTCTGCAGCCTATCTTTAGCCGCAACAGCACTGGGGATCTCTGCTTTCCCAGAGACTCAGCATGTCACGGTGCTCGATCTCGGCAGAAACTTTTTCTGAAAAGGCAAACGTCTGGCTCCTTCTCCCACAAGGAAGGTGCCAGCCCTGAAAGATCTTGCAGGTCTTCACTATCCCTCTGCAGCCTATCTTTAGCCGCAACAGCACTGGGGATCTCTGCTTTCCCAGAAACTCAGCATGTCACGGTGCTCGTTCTCGGCAGAAACTTTTTCTGAAAAGGCAAACGTCTGGCTCCTTCTCCCACAAGGCAGGTGCCAGCCCTGAATGATCTTGCAGGTCTTCACTATCCCTCTGCAGCCTATCTTTAGCCGCAACAGCACTGGGGATCTCTGCTTTCCCAGAGACTCAGCATGTCACGGTGCTCGTTTTCGGCAGAAACTTTTTCTCAAAAGGCAAACGTCTGGCTCCTTCTCCCACAAGGAAGATGCCAGCCCTGAAAGATCTTGCTGGTCTTCACCGTCCCCCTGCAGCCTATCCACAGGCACAACAGCACTGGGGATCTCTGCTTTCGCAGAGACTCAGCATGTCACGGTGCTCGTTCTCGGCAGAAACTTTTTCTGAAAAGGCAAACGTCTGGCTCCTTCTCCCACAAGGCAGGTGCCAGCCCTGAATGATCTTGCAGGTCTTCACTATCCCTCTGCAGCCTATCTTTAGCCGCAACAGCACTGGGGATCTCTGCTTTCCCAGAGACTCAGCATGTCACGGTGCTCGTTCTCGGCAGAAACTTTTTCTGAAAAGGCAAATGTCTGGCTCCTTCTCCCACAAGGAAGGTGCCAGCCCTGAAAGATCTTGCTGGTCTTCACTATCCCTCTGCAGCCTATCTTTAGCCGCAACAGCACTGGGGATCTGTGCTTTCCCAGAGATTCAGCATCTTACGGTGCTCGCTTACGGCAGAGCGTTTTTCTGAAGAGGCAAACGTATGGCTCCATCTTCCACAAGGAAGGTGCCAGCCCTGAAAGCTCTTGCAGGTCTTCACTATCCCTCTGCAGCCTATCTTTAGCCGCAACAGCACTGGGGATCTCTGCTTTCCCAGAGACTCAGCATGTCACGGTGCTCGTTCTCGGCAGAAACTTTTTCTGAAAAGGCAAACGTCTGGCTCCTTCTCCCACAAGGAAGGTGCCAGTCCTGAAAGCTCTTGCAGGTCTTCACTATCCCTCTGCAGCCTATCTTTAGCCGCAACAGCACTGGGGATCTCTGCTTTCCCAGACACTCAGCATGTCACGGTGCTCGTTCTCGGCAGAAACTTTTTCTGAAAAGGCAAATGTCTGGCTCCTTCTCCCACAAGGAAGGTGCCAGCCCTGAAAGATCTTGCTGGTCTTCACTATCCCTCTGCAGCCTATCTTTAGCCGCAGCAGCACTGGGGATCTGTGCTTTCCCAGAGATTCAGCATCTTACGGTGCTCGCTTACGGCAGAGCGTTTTTCTGAAGAGGCAAACGTATGGCTCCATCTTCCACAAGGAAGGTGCCAGCCCTGAAAGCTCTTGCAGGTCTTCACTATCCCTCTGCAGCCTATCTTTAGCCGCAACAGCACTGGGGATCTCTGCTTTCCCAGAGACTCAGCATGTCACGGTGCTCGTTCTCGGCAGAAACTTTTTCTGAAAAGGCAAACGTCTGGCTCCTTCTCCCACAAGGAAGGTGCCAGCCCTTAAAGATCTTGCTGGTCTTCACTGTCCCCCTGCAGCCTATCCACAGGCACAACAGCACTGGGGATCTCTGCTTTCCCAGAGACTCAGCATGTCACGGTGCTCGTTCTCGGCAGAAACTTTTTCTGAAAAGACAAACTTACGGCTCCTTCTCCCACAAGGAAGGTGCCAGCCCTGAAAGCTCTTGCAGGTCTTCACTATCCCTCTGCAGCCTATCTTTAGCCGCAACAGCACTGGGGATCTCTGCTTTCCCAGACACTCAGCATGTCACGGTGCTCGTTCTCGGCAGAAACTTTTTCTGAAAAGGCAAACGTCTGGCTCCTTTTCCCACAAGGAAGGTGCCAGCCCTTAAAGATCTTGCTGGTCTTCACCGTCCCCCTGCAGCCTATCCACAGGCACAACATCACTGGGGATCTCTGCTTTCCCAGAGACTCAGCATGTCACGGTGCTCGTTCTCGGCAGAAACTTTTTCTGAAAAGGCAAACGTCTGGCTCCTTCTCCCACAAGGAAGGTGCCAGCCCTGAAAGCTCTTGCAGGTCTTCACTATCCCTCTGCAGCCTATCTTTAGCCGCAACAGAACTGGGGATCTGTGCTTTCCCAGAGACTCCGCATGTCACGGTGCTCGTTCTCGGCAGAAACTTTTTCTGAAAAGGCAAACGTCTGGCTCCTTCTCCCACAAGGAAGGTGCCAGCCCTGAAAGCTCTTGCAGGCCTTCACTATCCCTCTGCAGCCTATCTTTAGCCGCAACAGCACTGGGGATCTCTGCTTTCCCAGAGACTCAGCATGTCACGGTGCTCGTTCTCAGCAGAAACTTTTTCTGAAAAGGCAAACGTCTGGCTCCTTCTCCCACAAGGAAGGTGCCAGCCCTGAAAGCTCTTGCAGGTCTTCACTATCCCTCTGCAGCCTATCCACAGGCACAACAGCACTGGGGATCTCTGCTTTCCTAGAGACTCAGCATGTCACGGTGCTCGTTCTCGGCAGAAACTTTTTCTGAAAAGACAAACTTACGGCTCCTTCTCCCACAAGGAAGGTGCCAGCCCTGAAAGCTCTTGCTGGTCTTCACTATCCCTCTGCAGCCTATCTTTAGCCGCAACAGCACTGGGGATCTGTGCTTTCCCAGAGACTCCGCATGTCACGGTGCTCGTTCTCGGCAGAAACTTTTTCTGAAAAGGCAAACGTCTGGCTCCTTCTCCCACAAGGAAGGTGCCAGCCCTGAAAGATCTTGCAGGTCTTCACTATCCCTCTGCAGCCTATCTTTAGCCGCAACAGCACTGGGGATCTCTGCTTTCCCAGACACTCAGCATGTCACGGTGCTCGTTCTCGGCAGAAACTTTTTCTGAAAAGGCAAACGTCTGGCTCCTTCTCCCACAAGGAAGGTGCCAGCCCTGAAAGCTCTTGCTGGTCTTCACTATCCCTCTGCAGCCTATCTTTAGCCGCAACAGAACTGGGGATCTGTGCTTTCCCAGAGATTCAGCATCTTATGGTGCTCGCTTACGGCAGAGCGTTTTTCTGAAGAGGCAAACGTATGGCTCCATCTTCCACAAGGAAGGTGCCAGCCCTGAAAGCTCTTGCAGGTCTTCACTATCCCTCTGTAGCCTATCTTTAGCCGCAACAGCACTGGGGATCTCTGCTTTCCTAGAGACTCAGCATGTCACGGTGCTCGTTCTCGGCAGAAACTTTTTCTGAAAAGACAAACTTACGGCTCCTTCTCCCACAAGGAAGGTGCCAGCCCTGAAAGCTCTTGGTGGTCTTCACTATCCCTCTGCAGCCTATCTTTAGCCGCAACAGCACTGGGGATCTGTGCTTTCCCAGAGACTCCGCATGTCACGGTGCTCGTTCTCAGCAGAAACTTTTTCTGAAAAGGCAAACGTCTGGCTCCTTCTCCCACAAGGAAGGTGCCAGCCCTTAAAGATCTTGCTGGTCTTCACTATCCCTCAGCAGCCTATCTTTAGCCGCAACAGAACTGGGGATCTGTGCTTTCCCAGAGACTCCGCATGTCACGGTGCTCGTTCTCGGCAGAAACTTTTTCTGAAAAGGCAAACGTCTGGCTCCTTCTCCCACAAGGAAGGTGCCAGCCCTGAAAGCTCTTGCAGGTCTTCACTATCCCTCTGCAGCCTATCTTTAGCCGCAACATCACTGGGGATCTCTGCTTTCCCAGAGACTCAGCATGTCACGGTGCTCGTTCTCGGCAGAAACTTTTTCTGAAAAGGCAAACGTCTGGCTCCTTCTCCCACAAGGCAGGTGCCAGCCCTGAATGATCTTGCAGGTCTTCACTATCCCTCTGCAGCCTATCTTTAGCCGCAACAGCACTGGGGATCTCTGCTTTCCCAGACACTCAGCATGTCACGGTGCTCGTTCTCGGCAGAAACTTTTTCTGAAAAGGCAAATGTCTGGCTCCTTCTCCCACAAGGAAGGTGCCAGCCCTGAAAGATCTTGCTGGTCTTCACTATCCCTCTGCAGCCTATCTTTAGCCGCAACAGCACTGGGGATCTGTGCTTTCCCAGAGATTCAGCATCTTACGGTGCTCGCTTACGGCAGAGCGTTTTTCTGAAGAGGCAAACGTATGGCTCCATCTTCCACAAGGAAGGTGCCAGCCCTGAAAGCTCTTGCAGGTCTTCACTATCCCTCTGCAGCCTATCTTTAGCCGCAACAGCACTGGGGATCTCTGCTTTCCCAGCGACTCAGCATGTCACGGTGCTCGTTCTCGGCAGAAACTTTTTCTGAAAAGGCAAACGTCTGGCTCCTTCTCCCACAAGGAAGGTGCCAGCCCTGAAAGCTCTTGCAGGTCTTCACTATCCCTCTGCAGCCTATCTTTAGCCGCAACAGCACTGGGGATCTCTGCTTTCCCAGACACTCAGCATGTCACGGTGCTCGTTCTCGGCAGAAACTTTTTCTGAAAAGGCAAATGTCTGGCTCCTTCTCCCACAAGGAAGGTGCCAGCCCTGAAAGATCTTGCTGGTCTTCACTATCCCTCTGCAGCCTATCTTTAGCCGCAACAGCACTGGGGATCTGTGCTTTCCCAGAGATTCAGCATCTTACGGTGCTCGCTTACGGCAGAGCGTTTTTCTGAAGAGGCAAACGTATGGCTCCATCTTCCACAAGGAAGGTGCCAGCCCTGAAAGCTCTTGCAGGTCTTCACTATCCCTCTGCAGCCTATCTTTAGCCGCAACAGCACTGGGGATCTCTGCTTTCCCAAAGACTCAGCATGTCACGGTGCTCGTTCTCGGCAGAAACTTTTTCTGAAAAGGCAAACGTCTGGCTCCTTCTCCCACAAGGAAGGTGCCAGTCCTGAAAGCTCTTGCAGGTCTTCACTATCCCTCTGCAGCCTATCTTTAGCCGCAACAGCACTGGGGATCTCTGCTTTCCCAGAGACTCAGCATGTCACGGTGCTCGTTCTCGGCAGAAACTTTTTCTGAAAAGGCAAACGTCTGGCTCCTTTTCCCACAAGGAAGGTGCCAGCCCTTAAAGATCTTGCTGGTCTTCACTGTCCCCGTGCAGCCTATCCACAGGCACAACAGCACTGGGGATCTCTGCTTTCCTAGAGACTCAGCATGTCACGGTGCTCGTTCTCGGCAGAAACTTCTTCTGAAAAGACAAACTTACGGCTCCTTCTCCCACAAGGAAGGTGCCAGCCCTGAAAGCTCTTGGTGGTCTTCACTATCCCTCTGCAGCCTATCTTTAGCCGCAACAGAACTGGGGATCTGTGCTTTCCCAGAGACTCCGCATGTCACGGTGCTCGTTCTCGGCAGAAACTTTTTCTGAAAAGGCAAACGTCTGGCTCCTTCTCCCACAAGGAAGGTGCCAGCCCTGAAAGCTCTTGCAGGTCTTCACTATCCCTCTGCAGCCTATCTTTAGCCGCAACAGCACTGGGGATCTCTGCTTTCCCAGAGACTCAGCATGTCACGGTGCTCGTTCTCGGCAGAAACTTTTTCTGAAAAGGCAAACGTCTGGCTCCTTCTCCCACAAGGAAGGTGCCAGCCCTGAAAGCTCTTGCTGGTCTTAACTATCCCTCTGCAGCCTATCTTTAGCCGCAACAGAACTGGGGATCTGTGCTTTCCCAGAGATTCAGCATCTTATGGTGCTCGCTTTACGGCAGAGCGTTTTTCTGAAGAGGCAAACGTATGGCTCCATCTTCCACAAGGAAGGTGCCAGCCCTGAAAGCTCTTGCAGGTCTTCACTATCCCTCTGCAGCCTATCTTTAGCCGCAACAGCACTGGGGATCTCTGCTTTCCCAGAGACTCAGCATGTCACGGTGCTCGTTCTCGGCAGAAACTTTTTCTGAAAAGGCAAACGTCTGGCTCCTTCTCCCACAAGGAAGGTGCCAGCCCTTAAAGATCTTGCTGGTCTTCACTGTCCCCCTGCAGCCTATCCACAGGCACAACAGCACTGGGGATCTCTGCTTTCCCAGAGACTCAGCATGTCACGGTGCTCGTTCTCGGCAGAAACTTTTTCTGAAAAGACAAACTTACGGCTCCTTCTCCCACAAGGAAGGTGCCAGCCCTGAAAGCTCTTGCTGGTCTTCACTATCCATCTGCAGCCTATCTTTAGCCGCAACAGAACTGGGGATCTCTGCTTTCCCAGAGACTCCGCATGTCACGGTGCTCGTTCTCGGCAGAAACTTTTTCTGAAAAGGCAAACGTCTGGCTCCTTCTCCCACAAGGAAGGTGCCAGCCCTGAAAGCTCTTGCAGGTCTTCACTATCCCTCTGCAGCCTATCTTTAGCCGCAACAGCACTGGGGATCTCTGCTTTCCCAGAGACTCAGCATGTCACGGTGCTCGTTCTCGGCAGAAACTTTTTCTGAAAAGGCAAACGTCTGGCTCCTTCTCCCACAAGGAAGGTGCCAGCCCTGAAAGATCTTGCAGGTCTTCACTATCCCTCTGCAGCCTATCTTTAGCCGCAACAGCACTGGGGATCTCTGCTTTCCCAGAGACTCAGCATGTCACGGTGCTCGTTCTCGGCAGAAACTTTTTCTGAAAAGGCAAACGTCTGGCTCCTTCTCCCACAAGGAAGGTGCCAGCCCTGAAAGATCTTGCTGGTCTTCACTATCCCTCTGCAGCCTATCTTTAGCCGCAACAGCACTGGGGATCTCTGCTTTCCCAGAGACTCAGCATGTCACTGTGCTCGTTCTCGGCAGAAACTTTTTCTGAAAAGGCAAACGTCTGGCTCCTTCTAACACAAGGAAGGTGCCAGCCCTGAAAGCTCTTGCAGGTCTTCACTATCCCTCTGCAGCCTATCTTTAGCCGCAACAGCACTGGGGATCTCTGCTTTCCCAGAGACTCAGCATGTCACGGTGCTCGTTCTCGGCAGAAACTTTTTCTCAAAAGGCAAACGTCTGGCTCCTTCTCCCACAAGGAAGGTGCCAGCCCTGAAAGCTCTTGCTGGTCTTCACCGTCCCCCTGCAGCCTATCCACAGGCACAACAGCACTGGGGATCTCTGCTTTCCCAGAGACTCAGCATGTCACGGTGCTCGTTCTCGGCAGAAACTTTTTCTGAAAAGGCAAAAGTCTGGCTCCTTCTCCCACAAGGAAGGTGCCAGCCCTTAAAGATCTTGCTGGTCTTCACTGTCCCCGTGCAGCCTATCCACAGGCACAACAGCACTGGGGATCTCTGCTTTCCCAGAGACTCAGCATGTCACGGTGCTCGTTCTCGGCAGAAACTTTTTCTGAAAAGGCAAACGTCTGGCTCCTTCTCCCACAAGGAAGGTGCCAGCCCTTAAAGATCTTGCTGGTCTTCACCGTCCCCCTGCAGCCTATCCACAGGCACAACAGCACTGGGGATCTCTGCTTTCCCAGAGACTCAGCATGTCACGGTGCTCGTTCTCGGCAGAAACTTTTTCTGAAAAGGCAAACGTCTGGCTCCTTCTCCCACAAGGAAGCTGCCAGCCCTGAAAGCTCTTGCAGGTCTTCACTATCCCTCTGCAGCCTATCTTTAGCCGCAACAGCACTGGGGATCTCTGCTTTCCCAGAGACTCAGCATGTCACTGTGCTCGTTCTCGGCAGAAACTTTTTCTGAAAAGGCAAACGTCTGGCTCCTTCTCCCACAAGGAAGGTGCCAGCCCTGAAAGCTCTTGCAGGTCTTCACTATCCCTCTGCAGCCTATCTTTAGCCGCAACAGCACTGGGGATCTCTGCTTTCCCAGAGACTCAGCATGTCACGGTGCTCGTTCTCGGCAGAAACTTTTTCTCAAAAGGCAAACGTCTGGCTCCTTCTCCCACAAGGAAGGTGCCAGCCCTGAAAGCTCTTGCTGGTCTTAACTATCCCTCTGCAGCCTATCTTTAGCCGCAACAGAACTGGGGATCTGTGCTTTCCCAGAGACTCCGCATGTCACGGTGCTCGTTCTCGGCAGAAACTTTTTCTGAAAAGGCAAACGTCTGGCTCCTTCTCCCACAAGGAAGGTGCCAGCACTGAAAGCTCTTGCAGGTCTTCACTATTCCTCTGCAGCCTATCCACAAGCACAACAGCACTGGGGATCTCTGCTTTCCCAGAGACTCAGCATGTCACGGTGCTCGTTCTCGGCAGAAACTTTTTCTGAAAAGGCAAACGTCTGGCTCCTTCTCCCACAAGGAAGGTGCCAGCCCTTAAAGATCTTGCTGGTCTTCACTGTCCCCCTGCAGCCTATCCACAGGCACAACAGCACTGGGGATCTCTGCTTTCCCAGAGACTCAGCATGTCACGGTGCTCATTCTCGGCAGAAACTTTTTCTGAAAAGACAAACTTACGGCTCCTTCTCCCACAAGGAAGGTGCCAGCCCTGAAAGCTCTTGCTGGTCTTCACTATCCATCTGCAGCCTATCTTTAGCCGCAACAGAACTGGGGATCTCTGCTTTCCCAGAGACTCCGCATATCACGGTGCTCGTTCTCGGCAGAAACTTTTTCTGAAAAGGCAAACGTCTGGCTCCTTCTCCCACAAGGAAGGTGCCAGCCCTGAAAGCTCTTGCAGGTCTTCACTATCCCTCAGCAGCCTATCTTTAGCCGCAACAGCACTGGGGATCTCTGCTTTCCCAGACACTCAGCATGTCACGGTGCTCGTTCTCGGCAGAAACTTTTTCTGAAAAGGCAAACGTCTGGCTCCTTTTCCCACAAGGAAGGTGCCAGCCCTTAAAGATCTTGCTGGTCTTCACCGTCCCCCTGCAGCCTATCCACAGGCACAACATCACTGGGGATCTCTGCTTTCCCAGAGACTCAGCATGTCACGGTGCTCGTTCTCGGCAGAAACTTTTTCTGAAAAGGCAAACGTCTGGCTCCTTCTCCCACAAGGAAGGTGCCAGCCCTTAAAGATCTTGCTGGTCTTCACTGTCCCCGTGCAGCCTATCCACAGGCACAACAGCACTGGGGATCTCTGCTTTCCCAGAGACTCAGCATGTCACGGTGCTCGTTCTCGGCAGAAACTTTTTCTGAAAAGGCAAATGTCTGGCTCCTTCTCCCACAAGGAAGGTGCCAGCCCATAAAGATCTTGCTGGTCTTCACCGTCCCCCTGCAGCCTATCCACAGGCACAACAGCACTGGGGATCTCTGCTTTCCCAGAGACTCAGCATGTCACGGTGCTCGTTCTCGGCAGAAACTTTTTCTGAAAAGGCAAACGTCTGGCTCCTTCTCCCACAAGGAAGCTGCCAGCCCTGAAAGCTCTTGCAGGTCTTCACTATCCCTCTGCAGCCTATCTTTAGCCGCAACAGCACTGGGGATCTCTGCTTTCCCAGAGACTCAGCATGTCACGGTGCTCGTTCTCGGCAGAAACTTTTTCTGAAAAGGCAAACGTCTGGCTCCTTCTCCCACAAGGAAGGTGCCAGCCCTGAAAGATCTTGCAGGTCTTCACTATCCCTCTGCAGCCTATCTTTAGCCGCAACAGCACTGGGGATCTCTGCTTTCCCAGAGACTCAGCATGTCACGGTGCTCGTTCTCGGCAGAAACTTTTTCTGAAAAGGCAAACGTCTGGCTCCTTCTCCCACAAGGAAGGTGCCAGCCCTGAAAGATCTTGCTGGTCTTCACTATCCCTCTGCAGCCTATCTTTAGCCGCAACAGCACTGGGGATCTCTGCTTTCCCAGAGACTCAGCATGTCACTGTGCTCGTTCTCGGCAGAAACTTTTTCTGAAAAGGCAAACGTCTGGCTCCTTCTCCCACAAGGAAGGTGCCAGCCCTGAAATCTCTTGCTGGTCTCCACTATCCCTCTGCAGCCTATCTTTAGCCGCAACAGCACTGGGGATCTCTGCTTTCCCAGAGACTCAGCATGTCACGGTGCTCGTTCTCGGCAGAAACTTTTTCTGAAAAGGCAAACGTCTGGCTCCTTCTCCCACAAGGAAGGTGCCAGCCCTGAAAGCTCTTGCTGGTCTTCACCGTCCCCCTGCAGCCTATCCACAGGCACAACAGCACTGGGGATCTCTGCTTTCCCAGTGACTCAGCATGTCACGGTGCTCGTTCTCGGCAGAATTTTTTTCTGAAAAGGCAAACGTCTGGCTCCTTCTCCCCCAAGGAAGGTGCCAGCCCTGAAAGCTCTTGCTGGTCTTCACCGTCCCCCTGCAGCCTATCCACAGGCACAACAGCACTGGGGATCTCTGCTTTCCCAGAGAATCAGCATCTCATGGTGCTCGCTCTCGGCAGAGCCTTTTTCTGAAAAGGCAAACGTCTGGCTCCTTCTCCCACAAGGAAGGTGCCAGCCCTAAAAGCTCTTGCAGGTCTTCACTATCCCTCTGCAGCCTATCTTTAGCCGCAACAGCACTGGGGATCTCTGCTTTCCCAGAGACTCAGCATGTCACGGCGCTCGTTCTCGGCAGAAACTTTTTCTGAAAAGGCAAACGTCTGGCTCCTTCTCCCACAAGGAAGGTGCCAGCCCTGAAAGATCTTGCTGGTCTTCACCGTCCCCCTGCAGCCTATCCACAGGCACAACAGCACTGGGGATCTCTGCTTTCCCAGAGACTCAGCATGTCACGGTGCTCGTTCTCGGCAGAAACTTTTTCTGAAAAGGCAAAAGTCTGGCTCCTTCTCCCACAAGGAAGGTGCCAGCCCTGAAAGCTCTTGCTGGTCTTCACTATCCCTCTGCAGCCTATCTTTAGCCGCAACAGCACTGGGGATCTCTGCTTTCCCAGAGACTCAGCATGTCACGGTGCTCGTTCTCGGCAGAAACTTTTTCTCAAAAGGCAAACGTCTGGCTCCTTCTCCCACAAGGAAGGTGCCAGCCCTGAAAGATCTTGCTGGTCTTCACCGTCCCCCAGCAGCCTATCCACAGGCACAACAGCACTGGGGATCTCTGCTTTCCCAGAGACTCAGCATGTCACGGTGCTCGTTCTCGGCAGAAACTTTTTCTGAAAAGGCAAACGTCTGGCTCCTTCTCCCACAAGGAAGGTGCCAGCCCTGAAAGATCTTGCTGGTCTTCACCGTTCCCCTGCAGCCTATTCACAGGCACAACAGCACTGGGGATCTCTGCTTTCCCAGAGACTCAGCATGTCACGGTGCTCGTTCTCGGCAGAAACTTTTTCTGAAAAGGCAAACGTCTGGCTCCTTCTACCACAAGGAAGGTGCCAGCCCTGAAAGCTCTTGCAGGTCTTCACTATCCCTCTGCAGCCTATCTTTAGCCGCAACAGCACTGGCGATCTCTGCTTTCCCAGAGACTCAGCATGTCACGGTGCTCGTTCTCGGCAGAAACTTTTTCTGAAAAGGCAAACGTCTGGCTCCTTCTCCCACAAGGAAGGTGCCAGCCCTGAAAGATCTTGCTGGTCTTCACTATCCCTCTGCAGCCTATCTTTAGCCGCAACAGCACTGGGGATCTCTGCTTTCGCAGAGACTCAGCATGTCACGGTGCTCGTTCTCGGCAGAAACTTTTTCTCAAAAGGCAAACGTCTGGCTCCTTCTCCCACAAGGAAGGTGCCAGCCCTGAAAGATCTTGCTGGTCTTCACTATCCCTCTGCAGCCTATCCACAGGCACAACAGCACTGGGGATCTCTGTTTTCGCAGAGACTCAGCATGTCACGGTGCTCGTTCTCGGCAGAAACTTTTTCTGAAAAGGCAAACGTCTGGCTCCTTCTCCCACAAGGAAGGTGCCAGCCCTGAAAGATCTTGCTGGTCTTCACCGTCCCCCTGCAGCCTATCCACAGGCACAACAGCACTGGGGATCTCTGCTTTCCCAGAGACTCAGCATCTCTTGGTGCTCGCTCTCGGCAGAGCCTTTTTCTGAAAAGGCAAACGTCTGGCTCCTTCTCCCACAAGGAAGGTGCCAGCCCTAAAAGCTCTTGCTGGTCTTTACTATCCCTCTGCAGCCTATCCACAGGCACAACAGCACTGGGGATCTCTGGTTTCGCAGACACTCAGCATGTCACGGTGCTCGTTCTCGGCAGACCCTTTTTCTGAAAAGGCAAACGTCTGGCTCCTTCTCCCACAAGGAAGGTGCCAGCCCTGAAAGCTCTTGCTGGTCTTCACTATCCCTCTGCAGCCTATCTTTAGCCGCAACAGCACTGGGGATCTCTGCTTTTCCAGAGACTCAGCATGTCACGGTGCTCGTTCTCGGCAGAAACTTTTTCTGAAAAGGCAAACGTCTGGCTCCTTCTCCCACAAAGAAGGTGCCAGCCCTGAAAGCTCTTGTAGGTCTTCACTATCCCTCTGCAGCCTATCTTTAGCCGCAACAGCACTGGGGATCTCTGCTTTCCCAGAGACTCAGCATGTCACGGTGCTCGTTCTCGGCAGAAACTTTTTCTAAAAAGGCAAACGTCTGGCTCCTTCTCCCACAAGGAAGGTGCCAGCCCTGAAAGCTCTTGCTGGTCTTTACTATCCCTCTGCAGCCTATACACAGGCACAACAGCACTGGGGATCTCTGCTTTCCCAGAGAATCAGCATCTCATGGTGCTCGCTCTCGGCAGAGCCTTTTTCTGAAAAGGCAAACGTCTGGCTCCTTCTCCCACAAGGAAGGTGCCAGCCCTTAAAGATCTTGCTGGTCTTCACTGTCCCCGTGCAGCCTATCTTTAGCCGCAACAGCACTGGGGATCTCTGCTTTTCCAGAGACTCAGCATGTCACGGTGCTCGTTCTCGGCAGAAACTTTTTCTGAAAAGGCAAACGTCTGGCTCCTTGTCCCACAAGGAAGGTGCCAGCCCTTAAAGATCTTGCTGGTCTTCACCGTCCCCCTGCAGCCTATCCACAGGCACAACATCACTGGGGATCTCTGCTTTCCCAGAGACTCAGCATGTCACGGTGCTCGTTCTCGGCAGAAACTTTTTCTGAAAAGGCAAACGTCTGGCTCCTTCTCCCACAAGGAAGGTGCCAGCCCTTAAAGATCTTGCTGGTCTTCACTGTCCCCGTGCAGCCTATCCACAGGCACAACAGCACTGGGGATCTCTGCTTTCCCAGAGACTCAGCATGTCACGGTGCTCGTTCTCGGCAGAAACTTTTTCTGAAAAGGCAAACGTCTGGCTCCTTCTCCCACAAGGAAGGTGCCAGCCCTTAAAGATCTTGCTGGTCTTCACCGTCCCCCTGCAGCCTATCCACAGGCACAACAGCACTGGGGATCTCTGCTTTCCCAGAGACTCAGCATGTCACGGTGCTCGTTCTCGGCAGAAACTTTTTCTGAAAAGGCAAACGTCTGGCTCCTTCTCCCACAAGGAAGCTGCCAGCCCTGAAAGCTCTTGCAGGTCTTCACTATCCCTCTGCAGCCTATCTTTAGCCGCAACAGCACTGGGGATCTCTGCTTTCCCAGAGACTCAGCATGTCACGGTGCTCGTTCTCGGCAGAAACTTTTTCTGAAAAGGCAAACGTCTGGCTCCTTCTCCCACAAGGAAGGTGCCAGCCCTGAAAGATCTTGCAGGTCTTCACTATCCCTCTGCAGCCTATCTTTAGCCGCAACAGCACTGGGGATCTCTGCTTTCCCAGAGACTCAGCATGTCACGGTGCTCGTTCTCGGCAGAAACTTTTTCTGAAAAGGCAAACGTCTGGCTCCTTCTCCCACAAGGAAGGTGCCAGCCCTGAAAGATCTTGCTGGTCTTCACTATCCCTCTGCAGCCTATCTTTAGCCGCAACAGCACTGGGGATCTCTGCTTTCCCAGAGACTCAGCATGTCACTGTGCTCGTTCTCGGCAGAAACTTTTTCTGAAAAGGCAAACGTCTGGCTCCTTCTCCCACAAGGAAGGTGCCAGCCCTGAAAGCTCTTGCTGGTCTTAACTATCCCTCTGCAGCCTATCTTTAGCCGCAACAGAACTGGGGATCTGTGCTTTCCCAGAGACTCAGCATGTCACGGTGCTCGTTCTCGGCAGAAACTTTTTCTGAAAAGGCAAACGTCTGGCTCCTTCTCCCACAAGGAAGGTGCCAGCCCTGAAAGCTCTTGCTGGTCTTCACTATCCCTCTGCAGCCTATCTTTAGCCGCAACAGCACTGGGGATCTCTGCTTTCCCAGAGACTCAGCATGTCACGGTGCTCGTTCTCGGCAGAAACTTTTTCTGAAAAGGCAAACGTCTGGCTCCTTCTCCCACAAGGAAGGTGCCAGCCCTTAAAGATCTTGCTGGTCTTCACTGTCCCCCTGCAGCCTATCCACAGGCACAACAGCACTGGGGATCTCTGCTTTCCCAGAGACTCAGCATGTCACGGTGCTCGTTCTCGGCAGAAACTTTTTCTGAAAAGACAAACTTACGGCTCCTTCTCCCACAAGGAAGGTGCCAGCCCTGAAAGCTCTTGCAGGTCTTCACTATCCCTCTGCAGCCTATCTTTAGCCGCAACAGCACTGGGGATCTCTGCTTTCCCAGACACTCAGCATGTCACGGTGCTCGTTCTCGGCAGAAACTTTTTCTGAAAAGGCAAACGTCTGGCTCCTTTTCCCACAAGGAAGGTGCCAGCCCTTAAAGATCTTGCTGGTCTTCACCGTCCCCCTGCAGCCTATCCACAGGCACAACATCACTGGGGATCTCTGCTTTCCCAGAGACTCAGCATGTCACGGTGCTCGTTCTCGGCAGAAACTTTTTCTGAAAAGGCAAACGTCTGGCTCCTTCTCCCACAAGGAAGGTGCCAGCCCTGAAAGCTCTTGCAGGTCTTCACTATCCCTCTGCAGCCTATCTTTAGCCGCAACAGAACTGGGGATCTGTGCTTTCCCAGAGACTCCGCATGTCACGGTGCTCGTTCTCGGCAGAAACTTTTTCTGAAAAGGCAAACGTCTGGCTCCTTCTCCCACAAGGAAGGTGCCAGCCCTGAAAGCTCTTGCAGGCCTTCACTATCCCTCTGCAGCCTATCTTTAGCCGCAACAGCACTGGGGATCTCTGCTTTCCCAGAGACTCAGCATGTCACGGTGCTCGTTCTCAGCAGAAACTTTTTCTGAAAAGGCAAACGTCTGGCTCCTTCTCCCACAAGGAAGGTGCCAGCCCTGAAAGCTCTTGCAGGTCTTCACTATCCCTCTGCAGCCTATCCACAGGCACAACAGCACTGGGGATCTCTGCTTTCCTAGAGACTCAGCATGTCACGGTGCTCGCTCTCGGCAGAAACTTTTTCTGAAAAGACAAACTTACGGCTCCTTCTCCCACAAGGAAGGTGCCAGCCCTGAAAGCTCTTGCTGGTCTTCACTATCCCTCTGCAGCCTATCTTTAGCCGCAACAGCACTGGGGATCTGTGCTTTCCCAGAGACTCCGCATGTCACGGTGCTCGTTCTCGGCAGAAACTTTTTCTGAAAAGGCAAACGTCTGGCTCCTTCTCCCACAAGGAAGGTGCCAGCCCTGAAAGATCTTGCAGGTCTTCACTATCCCTCTGCAGCCTATCTTTAGCCGCAACAGCACTGGGGATCTCTGCTTTCCCAGACACTCAGCATGTCACGGTGCTCGTTCTCGGCAGAAACTTTTTCTGAAAAGGCAAACGTCTGGCTCCTTCTCCCACAAGGAAGGTGCCAGCCCTGAAAGCTCTTGCTGGTCTTCACTATCCCTCTGCAGCCTATCTTTAGCCGCAACAGAACTGGGGATCTGTGCTTTCCCAGAGATTCAGCATCTTATGGTGCTCGCTTACGGCAGAGCGTTTTTCTGAAGAGGCAAACGTATGGCTCCATCTTCCACAAGGAAGGTGCCAGCCCTGAAAGCTCTTGCAGGTCTTCACTATCCCTCTGTAGCCTATCTTTAGCCGCAACAGCACTGGGGATCTCTGCTTTCCTAGAGACTCAGCATGTCACGGTGCTCGTTCTCGGCAGAAACTTTTTCTGAAAAGACAAACTTACGGCTCCTTCTCCCACAAGGAAGGTGCCAGCCCTGAAAGCTCTTGGTGGTCTTCACTATCCCTCTGCAGCCTATCTTTAGCCGCAACAGCACTGGGGATCTGTGCTTTCCCAGAGACTCCGCATGTCACGGTGCTCGTTCTCAGCAGAAACTTTTTCTGAAAAGGCAAACGTCTGGCTCCTTCTCCCACAAGGAAGGTGCCAGCCCTTAAAGATCTTGCTGGTCTTCACTATCCCTCAGCAGCCTATCTTTAGCCGCAACAGAACTGGGGATCTGTGCTTTCCCAGAGACTCCGCATGTCACGGTGCTCGTTCTCGGCAGAAACTTTTTCTGAAAAGGCAAACGTCTGGCTCCTTCTCCCACAAGGAAGGTGCCAGCCCTGAAAGCTCTTGCTGGTCTTCACTATCCCTCTGCAGCCTATCTTTAGCCGCAACAGCACTGGGGATCTCTGCTTTCCCAGAGACTCAGCATGTCACGGTGCTCGTTCTCGGCAGAAACTTTTTCTGAAAAGGCAAACGTCTGGCTCCTTCTCCCACAAGGAAGGTGCCAGCCCTTAAAGATCTTGCTGGTCTTCACTGTCCCCCTGCAGCCTATCCACAGGCACAACAGCACTGGGGATCTCTGCTTTCCCAGAGACTCAGCATGTCACGGTGCTCGTTCTCGGCAGAAACTTTTTCTGAAAAGACAAACTTACGGCTCCTTCTCCCACAAGGAAGGTGCCAGCCCTGAAAGCTCTTGCAGGTCTTCACTATCCCTCTGCAGCCTATCTTTAGCCGCAACAGCACTGGGGATCTCTGCTTTCCCAGACACTCAGCATGTCACGGTGCTCGTTCTCGGCAGAAACTTTTTCTGAAAAGGCAAACGTCTGGCTCCTTTTCCCACAAGGAAGGTGCCAGCCCTTAAAGATCTTGCTGGTCTTCACCGTCCCCCTGCAGCCTATCCACAGGCACAACATCACTGGGGATCTCTGCTTTCCCAG
This sequence comes from Astur gentilis, assembly GCF_929443795.1. Taxonomy (NCBI): domain Eukaryota; kingdom Metazoa; phylum Chordata; class Aves; order Accipitriformes; family Accipitridae; genus Astur; species Astur gentilis. The sequence goes on from NW_026061175.1 coordinate 470,142, forward strand.
AGACTCAGCATGTCACGGTGCTCGTTCTCGGCAGAAACTTTTTCTGAAAAGGCAAACGTCTGGCTCCTTCTCCCACAAGGAAGGTGCCAGCCCTGAAAGCTCTTGCAGGTCTTCACTATCCCTCTGCAGCCTATCTTTAGCCGCAACAGAACTGGGGATCTGTGCTTTCCCAGAGACTCCGCATGTCACGGTGCTCGTTCTCGGCAGAAACTTTTTCTGAAAAGGCAAACGTCTGGCTCCTTCTCCCACAAGGAAGGTGCCAGCCCTGAAAGCTCTTGCAGGCCTTCACTATCCCTCTGCAGCCTATCTTTAGCCGCAACAGCACTGGGGATCTCTGCTTTCCCAGAGACTCAGCATGTCACGGTGCTCGTTCTCAGCAGAAACTTTTTCTGAAAAGGCAAACGTCTGGCTCCTTCTCCCACAAGGAAGGTGCCAGCCCTGAAAGCTCTTGCAGGTCTTCACTATCCCTCTGCAGCCTATCCACAGGCACAACAGCACTGGGGATCTCTGCTTTCCTAGAGACTCAGCATGTCACGGTGCTCGCTCTCGGCAGAAACTTTTTCTGAAAAGACAAACTTACGGCTCCTTCTCCCACAAGGAAGGTGCCAGCCCTGAAAGCTCTTGCTGGTCTTCACTATCCCTCTGCAGCCTATCTTTAGCCGCAACAGCACTGGGGATCTGTGCTTTCCCAGAGACTCCGCATGTCACGGTGCTCGTTCTCGGCAGAAACTTTTTCTGAAAAGGCAAACGTCTGGCTCCTTCTCCCACAAGGAAGGTGCCAGCCCTGAAAGATCTTGCAGGTCTTCACTATCCCTCTGCAGCCTATCTTTAGCCGCAACAGCACTGGGGATCTCTGCTTTCCCAGACACTCAGCATGTCACGGTGCTCGTTCTCGGCAGAAACTTTTTCTGAAAAGGCAAACGTCTGGCTCCTTCTCCCACAAGGAAGGTGCCAGCCCTGAAAGCTCTTGCTGGTCTTCACTATCCCTCTGCAGCCTATCTTTAGCCGCAACAGAACTGGGGATCTGTGCTTTCCCAGAGATTCAGCATCTTATGGTGCTCGCTTACGGCAGAGCGTTTTTCTGAAGAGGCAAACGTATGGCTCCATCTTCCACAAGGAAGGTGCCAGCCCTGAAAGCTCTTGCAGGTCTTCACTATCCCTCTGTAGCCTATCTTTAGCCGCAACAGCACTGGGGATCTCTGCTTTCCTAGAGACTCAGCATGTCACGGTGCTCGTTCTCGGCAGAAACTTTTTCTGAAAAGACAAACTTACGGCTCCTTCTCCCACAAGGAAGGTGCCAGCCCTGAAAGCTCTTGGTGGTCTTCACTATCCCTCTGCAGCCTATCTTTAGCCGCAACAGCACTGGGGATCTGTGCTTTCCCAGAGACTCCGCATGTCACGGTGCTCGTTCTCAGCAGAAACTTTTTCTGAAAAGGCAAACGTCTGGCTCCTTCTCCCACAAGGAAGGTGCCAGCCCTTAAAGATCTTGCTGGTCTTCACTATCCCTCAGCAGCCTATCTTTAGCCGCAACAGAACTGGGGATCTGTGCTTTCCCAGAGACTCCGCATGTCACGGTGCTCGTTCTCGGCAGAAACTTTTTCTGAAAAGGCAAACGTCTGGCTCCTTCTCCCACAAGGAAGGTGCCAGCCCTGAAAGCTCTTGCAGGTCTTCACTATCCCTCTGCAGCCTATCTTTAGCCGCAACATCACTGGGGATCTCTGCTTTCCCAGAGACTCAGCATGTCACGGTGCTCGTTCTCGGCAGAAACTTTTTCTGAAAAGGCAAACGTCTGGCTCCTTCTCCCACAAGGCAGGTGCCAGCCCTGAATGATCTTGCAGGTCTTCACTATCCCTCTGCAGCCTATCTTTAGCCGCAACAGCACTGGGGATCTCTGCTTTCCCAGACACTCAGCATGTCACGGTGCTCGTTCTCGGCAGAAACTTTTTCTGAAAAGGCAAATGTTTGGCTCCTTCTCCCACAAGGAAGGTGCCAGCCCTGAAAGATCTTGCTGGTCTTCACTATCCCTCTGCAGCCTATCTTTAGCCGCAACAGCACTGGGGATCTGTGCTTTCCCAGAGATTCAGCATCTTACGGTGCTCGCTTACGGCAGAGCGTTTTTCTGAAGAGGCAAACGTATGGCTCCATCTTCCACAAGGAAGGTGCCAGCCCTGAAAGCTCTTGCAGGTCTTCACTATCCCTCTGCAGCCTATCTTTAGCCGCAACAGCACTGGGGATCTCTGCTTTCCCAGCGACTCAGCATGTCACGGTGCTCGTTCTCGGCAGAAACTTTTTCTGAAAAGGCAAACGTCTGGCTCCTTCTCCCACAAGGAAGGTGCCAGCCCTGAAAGCTCTTGCAGGTCTTCACTATCCCTCTGCAGCCTATCTTTAGCCGCAACAGCACTGGGGATCTCTGCTTTCCCAGACACTCAGCATGTCACGGTGCTCGTTCTCGGCAGAAACTTTTTCTGAAAAGGCAAATGTCTGGCTCCTTCTCCCACAAGGAAGGTGCCAGCCCTGAAAGATCTTGCTGGTCTTCACTATCCCTCTGCAGCCTATCTTTAGCCGCAACAGCACTGGGGATCTGTGCTTTCCCAGAGATTCAGCATCTTACGGTGCTCGCTTACGGCAGAGCGTTTTTCTGAAGAGGCAAACGTATGGCTCCATCTTCCACAAGGAAGGTGCCAGCCCTGAAAGCTCTTGCAGGTCTTCACTATCCCTCTGCAGCCTATCTTTAGCCGCAACAGCACTGGGGATCTCTGCTTTCCCAAAGACTCAGCATGTCACGGTGCTCGTTCTCGGCAGAAACTTTTTCTGAAAAGGCAAACGTCTGGCTCCTTCTCCCACAAGGAAGGTGCCAGTCCTGAAAGCTCTTGCAGGTCTTCACTATCCCTCTGCAGCCTATCTTTAGCCGCAACAGCACTGGGGATCTCTGCTTTCCCAGACACTCAGCATGTCACGGTGCTCGTTCTCGGCAGAAACTTTTTCTGAAAAGGCAAACGTCTGGCTCCTTTTCCCACAAGGAAGGTGCCAGCCCTTAAAGATCTTGCTGGTCTTCACTGTCCCCGTGCAGCCTATCCACAGGCACAACAGCACTGGGGATCTCTGCTTTCCTAGAGACTCAGCATGTCACGGTGCTCGTTCTCGGCAGAAACTTCTTCTGAAAAGACAAACTTACGGCTCCTTCTCCCACAAGGAAGGTGCCAGCCCTGAAAGCTCTTGGTGGTCTTCACTATCCCTCTGCAGCCTATCTTTAGCCGCAACAGCACTGGGGATCTGTGCTTTCCCAGAGACTCCGCATGTCACGGTGCTCGTTCTCAGCAGAAACTTTTTCTGAAAAGGCAAACGTCTGGCTCCTTCTCCCACAAGGAAGGTGCCAGCCCTGAAAGATCTTGCAGGTCTTCACTATCCCTCTGCAGCCTATCTTTAGCCGCAACAGCACTGGGGATCTCTGCTTTCCCAGAGACTCAGCATGTCACGGTGCTCGTTCTCGGCAGAAACTTTTTCTGAAAAGGCAAACGTCTGGCTCCTTCTCCCACAAGGCAGGTGCCAGCCCTGAATGATCTTGCAGGTCTTCACTATCCCTCTGCAGCCTATCTTTAGCCGCAACATCACTGGGGATCTCTGCTTTCCCAGAGACTCAGCATGTCACGGTGCTCGTTCTCGGCAGAAACTTTTTCTGAAAAGGCAAATGTCTGGCTCCTTCTCCCACAAGGAAGGTGCCAGCCCTGAAAGATCTTGCTGGTCTTCACTATCCCTCTGCAGCCTATCTTTAGCCGCAACAGCACTGGGGATCTGTGCTTTCCCAGAGATTCAGCATCTTACGGTGCTCGCTTACGGCAGAGCGTTTTTCTGAAGAGGCAAACGTATGGCTCCTTCTCCCACAAGGAAGGTGCCAGCCCTAAAAGATCTTGCTGGTCTTCACTATCCCTCTGCAGCCTATCTTTAGCCGCAACAGAACTGGGGATCTGTGCTTTCCCAGAGACTCCGCATGTCACGGTGCTCGTTCTCGGCAGAAACTTTTTCTGAAAAGGCAAACGTCTGGCTCCTTCTCCCACAAGGAAGGTGCCAGCCCTGAAAGCTCTTGCAGGTCTTCACTATCCCTCTGCAGCCTATCTTTAGCCGCAACAGCACTGGGGATCTCTGCTTTCCCAGAGACTCAGCATGTCACGGTGCTCGTTCTCGGCAGAAACTTTTTCTGAAAAGGCAAACGTCTGGCTCCTTCTCCCACAAGGAAGGTGCCAGCCCTGAAAGCTCTTGCTGGTCTTAACTATCCCTCTGCAGCCTATCTTTAGCCGCAACAGAACTGGGGATCTGTGCTTTCCCAGAGATTCAGCATCTTATGGTGCTCGCTTTACGGCAGAGCGTTTTTCTGAAGAGGCAAACGTATGGCTCCATCTTCCACAAGGAAGGTGCCAGCCCTGAAAGCTCTTGCAGGTCTTCACTATCCCTCTGCAGCCTATCTTTAGCCGCAACAGCACTGGGGATCTCTGCTTTCCCAGAGACTCAGCATGTCACGGTGCTCGTTCTCGGCAGAAACTTTTTCTGAAAAGGCAAACGTCTGGCTCCTTCTCCCACAAGGAAGGTGCCAGCCCTTAAAGATCTTGCTGGTCTTCACTGTCCCCCTGCAGCCTATCCACAGGCACAACAGCACTGGGGATCTCTGCTTTCCCAGAGACTCAGCATGTCACGGTGCTCGTTCTCGGCAGAAACTTTTTCTGAAAAGACAAACTTACGGCTCCTTCTCCCACAAGGAAGGTGCCAGCCCTGAAAGCTCTTGCTGGTCTTCACTATCCATCTGCAGCCTATCTTTAGCCGCAACAGAACTGGGGATCTCTGCTTTCCCAGAGACTCCGCATGTCACGGTGCTCGTTCTCGGCAGAAACTTTTTCTGAAAAGGCAAACGTCTGGCTCCTTCTCCCACAAGGAAGGTGCCAGCCCTGAAAGCTCTTGCAGGTCTTCACTATCCCTCTGCAGCCTATCTTTAGCCGCAACAGCACTGGGGATCTCTGCTTTCCCAGAGACTCAGCATGTCACGGTGCTCGTTCTCGGCAGAAACTTTTTCTGAAAAGGCAAACGTCTGGCTCCTTCTCCCACAAGGAAGGTGCCAGCCCTGAAAGATCTTGCAGGTCTTCACTATCCCTCTGCAGCCTATCTTTAGCCGCAACAGCACTGGGGATCTCTGCTTTCCCAGAGACTCAGCATGTCACGGTGCTCGTTCTCGGCAGAAACTTTTTCTGAAAAGGCAAACGTCTGGCTCCTTCTCCCACAAGGAAGGTGCCAGCCCTGAAAGATCTTGCTGGTCTTCACTATCCCTCTGCAGCCTATCTTTAGCCGCAACAGCACTGGGGATCTCTGCTTTCCCAGAGACTCAGCATGTCACTGTGCTCGTTCTCGGCAGAAACTTTTTCTGAAAAGGCAAACGTCTGGCTCCTTCTACCACAAGGAAGGTGCCAGCCCTGAAAGCTCTTGCAGGTCTTCACTATCCCTCTGCAGCCTATCTTTAGCCGCAACAGCACTGGGGATCTCTGCTTTCCCAGAGACTCAGCATGTCACGGTGCTCGTTCTCGGCAGAAACTTTTTCTCAAAAGGCAAACGTCTGGCTCCTTCTCCCACAAGGAAGGTGCCAGCCCTGAAAGCTCTTGCTGGTCTTCACCGTCCCCCTGCAGCCTATCCACAGGCACAACAGCACTGGGGATCTCTGCTTTCCCAGAGACTCAGCATGTCACGGTGCTCGTTCTCGGCAGAAACTTTTTCTGAAAAGGCAAAAGTCTGGCTCCTTCTCCCACAAGGAAGGTGCCAGCCCTTAAAGATCTTGCTGGTCTTCACTGTCCCCGTGCAGCCTATCCACAGGCACAACAGCACTGGGGATCTCTGCTTTCCCAGAGACTCAGCATGTCACGGTGCTCGTTCTCGGCAGAAACTTTTTCTGAAAAGGCAAACGTCTGGCTCCTTCTCCCACAAGGAAGGTGCCAGCCCTTAAAGATCTTGCTGGTCTTCACCGTCCCCCTGCAGCCTATCCACAGGCACAACAGCACTGGGGATCTCTGCTTTCCCAGAGACTCAGCATGTCACGGTGCTCGTTCTCGGCAGAAACTTTTTCTGAAAAGGCAAACGTCTGGCTCCTTCTCCCACAAGGAAGCTGCCAGCCCTGAAAGCTCTTGCAGGTCTTCACTATCCCTCTGCAGCCTATCTTTAGCCGCAACAGCACTGGGGATCTCTGCTTTCCCAGAGACTCAGCATGTCACTGTGCTCGTTCTCGGCAGAAACTTTTTCTGAAAAGGCAAACGTCTGGCTCCTTCTCCCACAAGGAAGGTGCCAGCCCTGAAAGCTCTTGCAGGTCTTCACTATCCCTCTGCAGCCTATCTTTAGCCGCAACAGCACTGGGGATCTCTGCTTTCCCAGAGACTCAGCATGTCACGGTGCTCGTTCTCGGCAGAAACTTTTTCTCAAAAGGCAAACGTCTGGCTCCTTCTCCCACAAGGAAGGTGCCAGCCCTGAAAGCTCTTGCTGGTCTTAACTATCCCTCTGCAGCCTATCTTTAGCCGCAACAGAACTGGGGATCTGTGCTTTCCCAGAGACTCCGCATGTCACGGTGCTCGTTCTCGGCAGAAACTTTTTCTGAAAAGGCAAACGTCTGGCTCCTTCTCCCACAAGGAAGGTGCCAGCACTGAAAGCTCTTGCAGGTCTTCACTATCCCTCTGCAGCCTATCTTTAGCCGCAACAGCACTGGGGATCTCTGCTTTCCCAGAGACTCAGCATGTCACGGTGCTCGTTCTCGGCAGAAACTTTTTCTGAAAAGGCAAACGTCTGGCTCCTTCTCCCACAAGGAAGGTGCCAGCCCTTAAAGATCTTGCTGGTCTTCACTGTCCCCCTGCAGCCTATCCACAGGCACAACAGCACTGGGGATCTCTGCTTTCCCAGAGACTCAGCATGTCACGGTGCTCATTCTCGGCAGAAACTTTTTCTGAAAAGACAAACTTACGGCTCCTTCTCCCACAAGGAAGGTGCCAGCCCTGAAAGCTCTTGCTGGTCTTCACTATCCATCTGCAGCCTATCTTTAGCCGCAACAGAACTGGGGATCTCTGCTTTCCCAGAGACTCCGCATATCACGGTGCTCGTTCTCGGCAGAAACTTTTTCTGAAAAGGCAAACGTCTGGCTCCTTCTCCCACAAGGAAGGTGCCAGCCCTGAAAGCTCTTGCAGGTCTTCACTATCCCTCAGCAGCCTATCTTTAGCCGCAACAGCACTGGGGATCTCTGCTTTCCCAGACACTCAGCATGTCACGGTGCTCGTTCTCGGCAGAAACTTTTTCTGAAAAGGCAAACGTCTGGCTCCTTTTCCCACAAGGAAGGTGCCAGCCCTTAAAGATCTTGCTGGTCTTCACCGTCCCCCTGCAGCCTATCCACAGGCACAACATCACTGGGGATCTCTGCTTTCCCAGAGACTCAGCATGTCACGGTGCTCGTTCTCGGCAGAAACTTTTTCTGAAAAGGCAAACGTCTGGCTCCTTCTCCCACAAGGAAGGTGCCAGCCCTTAAAGATCTTGCTGGTCTTCACTGTCCCCGTGCAGCCTATCCACAGGCACAACAGCACTGGGGATCTCTGCTTTCCCAGAGACTCAGCATGTCACGGTGCTCGTTCTCGGCAGAAACTTTTTCTGAAAAGGCAAATGTCTGGCTCCTTCTCCCACAAGGAAGGTGCCAGCCCTTAAAGATCTTGCTGGTCTTCACAGTCCCCCTGCAGCCTATCCACAGGCACAACAGCACTGGGGATCTCTGCTTTCCCAGAGACTCAGCATGTCACGGTGCTCGTTCTCGGCAGAAACTTTTTCTGAAAAGGCAAACGTCTGGCTCCTTCTCCCACAAGGAAGCTGCCAGCCCTGAAAGCTCTTGCAGGTCTTCACTATCCCTCTGCAGCCTATCTTTAGCCGCAACAGCACTGGGGATCTCTGCTTTCCCAGAGACTCAGCATGTCACGGTGCTCGTTCTCGGCAGAAACTTTTTCTGAAAAGGCAAACGTCTGGCTCCTTCTCCCACAAGGAAGGTGCCAGCCCTGAAAGATCTTGCAGGTCTTCACTATCCCTCTGCAGCCTATCTTTAGCCGCAACAGCACTGGGGATCTCTGCTTTCCCAGAGACTCAGCATGTCACGGTGCTCGTTCTCGGCAGAAACTTTTTCTGAAAAGGCAAACGTCTGGCTCCTTCTCCCACAAGGAAGGTGCCAGCCCTGAAAGATCTTGCTGGTCTTCACTATCCCTCTGCAGCCTATCTTTAGCCGCAACAGCACTGGGGATCTCTGCTTTCCCAGAGACTCAGCATGTCACGGTGCTCGTTCTCGACAGAAACTTTTTCTCAAAAGGCAAACGTCTGGCTCCTTCTCCCACAAGGAAGGTGCCAGCCCTGAAAGCTCTTGCTGGTCTTCACCGTCCCCCTGCAGCCTATCCACAGGCACAACAGCACTGGGGATCTCTGCTTTCCCAGTGACTCAGCATGTCACGGTGCTCGTTCTCGGCAGAATTTTTTTCTGAAAAGGCAAACGTCTGGCTCCTTCTCCCCCAAGGAAGGTGCCAGCCCTGAAAGCTCTTGCTGGTCTTCACCGTCCCCCTGCAGCCTATCCACAGGCACAACAGCACTGGGGATCTCTGCTTTCCCAGAGACTCAGCATCTCATGGTGCTCGCTCTCGGCAGAGCCTTTTTCTGAAAAGGCAAACGTCTGGCTCCTTCTCCCACAAGGAAGGTGCCAGCCCTAAAAGCTCTTGCAGGTCTTCACTATCCCTCTGCAGCCTATCTTTAGCCGCAACAGCACTGGGGATCTCTGCTTTCCCAGAGACTCAGCATGTCACGGCGCTCGTTCTCGGCAGAAACTTTTTCTGAAAAGGCAAACGTCTGGCTCCTTCTCCCACAAGGAAGGTGCCAGCCCTGAAAGATCTTGCTGGTCTTCACCGTCCCCCTGCAGCCTATCCACAGGCACAACAGCACTGGGGATCTCTGCTTTCCCAGAGACTCAGCATGTCACGGTGCTCGTTCTCGGCAGAAACTTTTTCTGAAAAGGCAAAAGTCTGGCTCCTTCTCCCACAAGGAAGGTGCCAGCCCTGAAAGCTCTTGCTGGTCTTCACTATCCCTCTGCAGCCTATCTTTAGCCGCAACAGCACTGGGGATCTCTGCTTTCCCAGAGACTCAGCATGTCACGGTGCTCGTTCTCGGCAGAAACTTTTTCTCAAAAGGCAAACGTCTGGCTCCTTCTCCCACAAGGAAGGTGCCAGCCCTGAAAGATCTTGCTGGTCTTCACCGTCCCCCTGCAGCCTATCCACAGGCACAACAGCACTGGGGATCTCTGCTTTCCCAGAGACTCAGCATGTCACGGTGCTCGTTCTCGGCAGAAACTTTTTCTGAAAAGGCAAACGTCTGGCTCCTTCTCCCACAAGGAAGGTGCCAGCCCTGAAAGATCTTGCTGGTCTTCACCGTTCCCCTGCAGCCTATTCACAGGCACAACAGCACTGGGGATCTCTGCTTTCCCAGAGACTCAGCATGTCACGGTGCTCGTTCTCGGCAGAAACTTTTTCTGAAAAGGCAAACGTCTGGCTCCTTCTACCACAAGGAAGGTGCCAGCCCTGAAAGCTCTTGCAGGTCTTCACTATCCCTCTGCAGCCTATCTTTAGCCGCAACAGCACTGGCGATCTCTGCTTTCCCAGAGACTCAGCATGTCACGGTGCTCGTTCTCGGCAGAAACTTTTTCTGAAAAGGCAAACGTCTGGCTCCTTCTCCCACAAGGAAGGTGCCAGCCCTGAAAGATCTTGCTGGTCTTCACTATCCCTCTGCAGCCTATCTTTAGCCGCAACAGCACTGGGGATCTCTGCTTTCGCAGAGACTCAGCATGTCACGGTGCTCGTTCTCGGCAGAAACTTTTTCTCAAAAGGCAAACGTCTGGCTCCTTCTCCCACAAGGAAGGTGCCAGCCCTGAAAGATCTTGCTGGTCTTCACTATCCTTCTGCAGCCTATCCACAGGCACAACAGCACTGGGGATCTCTGGTTTCGCAGAGACTCAGCATGTCACGGTGCTCGTTCTCGGCAGAAACTTTTTCTGAAAAGGCAAACGTCTGGCTCCTTCTCCCACAAGGAAGGTGCCAGCCCTGAAAGATCTTGCTGGTCTTCACCGTCCCCCTGCAGCCTATCCACAGGCACAACAGCACTGGGGATCTCTGCTTTCCCAGAGACTCAGCATCTCTTGGTGCTCGCTCTCGGCAGAGCCTTTTTCTGAAAAGGCAAACGTCTGGCTCCTTCTCCCACAAGGAAGGTGCCAGCCCTAAAAGCTCTTGCTGGTCTTTACTATCCCTCTGCAGCCTATCCACAGGCACAACAGCACTGGGGATCTCTGGTTTCGCAGACACTCAGCATGTCACGGTGCTCGTTCTCGGCAGACCCTTTTTCTGAAAAGGCAAACGTCTGGCTCCTTCTCCCACAAGGAAGGTGCCAGCCCTGAAAGCTCTTGCTGGTCTTCACTATCCCTCTGCAGCCTATCTTTAGCCGCAACAGCACTGGGGATCTCTGCTTTTCCAGAGACTCAGCATGTCACGGTGCTCGTTCTCGGCAGAAACTTTTTCTGAAAAGGCAAACGTCTGGCTCCTTCTCCCACAAAGAAGGTGCCAGCCCTGAAAGCTCTTGTAGGTCTTCACTATCCCTCTGCAGCCTATCTTTAGCCGCAACAGCACTGGGGATCTCTGCTTTCCCAGCGACTCAGCATGTCACGGTGCTCGTTCTCGGCAGAAACTTTTTCTAAAAAGGCAAACGTCTGGCTCCTTCTCCCACAAGGAAGGTGCCAGCCCTGAAAGCTCTTGCTGGTCTTTACTATCCCTCTGCAGCCTATCCACAGGCACAACAGCACTGGGGATCTCTGCTTTCCCAGAGAATCAGCATCTCATGGTGCTCGCTCTCGGCAGAGCCTTTTTCTGAAAAGGCAAACGTCTGGCTCCTTCTCCCACAAGGAAGGTGCCAGCCCTTAAAGATCTTGCTGGTCTTCACTGTCCCCGTGCAGCCTATCTTTAGCCGCAACAGCACTGGGGATCTCTGCTTTTCCAGAGACTCAGCATGTCACGGTGCTCGTTCTCGGCAGAAACTTTTTCTGAAAAGGCAAACGTCTGGCTCCTTTTCCCACAAGGAAGGTGCCAGCCCTTAAAGATCTTGCTGGTCTTCACCGTCCCCCTGCAGCCTATCCACAGGCACAACATCACTGGGGATCTCTGCTTTCCCAGAGACTCAGCATGTCACGGTGCTCGTTCTCGGCAGAAACTTTTTCTGAAAAGGCAAACGTCTGGCTCCTTCTCCCACAAGGAAGGTGCCAGCCCTTAAAGATCTTGCTGGTCTTCACTGTCCCCGTGCAGCCTATCCACAGGCACAACAGCACTGGGGATCTCTGCTTTCCCAGAGACTCAGCATGTCACGGTGCTCGTTCTCGGCAGAAACTTTTTCTGAAAAGGCAAACGTCTGGCTCCTTCTCCCACAAGGAAGGTGCCAGCCCTTAAAGATCTTGCTGGTCTTCACCGTCCCCCTGCAGCCTATCCACAGGCACAACAGCACTGGGGATCTCTGCTTTCCCAGAGACTCAGCATGTCACGGTGCTCGTTCTCGGCAGAAACTTTTTCTGAAAAGGCAAACGTCTGGCTCCTTCTCCCACAAGGAAGCTGCCAGCCCTGAAAGCTCTTGCAGGTCTTCACTATCCCTCTGCAGCCTATCTTTAGCCGCAACAGCACTGGGGATCTCTGCTTTCCCAGAGACTCAGCATGTCACGGTGCTCGTTCTCGGCAGAAACTTTTTCTGAAAAGGCAAACGTCTGGCTCCTTCTCCCACAAGGAAGGTGCCAGCCCTGAAAGATCTTGCAGGTCTTCACTATCCCTCTGCAGCCTATCTTTAGCCGCAACAGCACTGGGGATCTCTGCTTTCCCAGAGACTCAGCATGTCACGGTGCTCGTTCTCGGCAGAAACTTTTTCTGAAAAGGCAAACGTCTGGCTCCTTCTCCCACAAGGAAGGTGCCAGCCCTGAAAGATCTTGCTGGTCTTCACTATCCCTCTGCAGCCTATCTTTAGCCGCAACAGCACTGGGGATCTCTGCTTTCCCAGAGACTCAGCATGTCACTGTGCTCGTTCTCGGCAGAAACTTTTTCTGAAAAGGCAAACGTCTGGCTCCTTCTCCCACAAGGAAGGTGCCAGCCCTGAAAGCTCTTGCTGGTCTTAACTATCCCTCTGCAGCCTATCTTTAGCCGCAACAGAACTGGGGATCTGTGCTTTCCCAGAGACTCAGCATGTCACGGTGCTCGTTCTCGGCAGAAACTTTTTCTGAAAAGGCAAACGTCTGGCTCCTTCTCCCACAAGGAAGGTGCCAGCCCTGAAAGCTCTTGCTGGTCTTCACTATCCCTCTGCAGCCTATCTTTAGCCGCAACAGCACTGGGGATCTCTGCTTTCCCAGAGACTCAGCATGTCACGGTGCTCGTTCTCGGCAGAAACTTTTTCTGAAAAGGCAAACGTCTGGCTCCTTCTCCCACAAGGAAGGTGCCAGCCCTGAAAGATCTTGCTGGTCTTCACCGTCCCCCTGCAGCCTATCCACAGGCACAACAGCACTGGGGATCTCTGCTTTCGCAGAGACTCAGCATGTCACGGTGCTCGTTCTCGGCAGAAACTTTTTCTGAAAAGGCAAACGTCTGGCTCCTTCTCCCACAAGGAAGGTGCCAGCCCTGAAAGATCTTGCTGGTCTTCACCGTCCCCCTGCAGCCTATCCACAGGCACAACAGCACTGGGGATCTCTGCTTTCCCAGAGACTCAGCATGTCACTGTGCTCGTTCTCGGCAGAAACTTTTTCTGAAAAGGCAAACGTCTGGCTCCTTCTACCACAAGGAAGGTGCCAGCCCTGAAAGCTCTTGCAGGTCTTCACTATCCCTCTGCAGCCTATCTTTAGCCGCAACAGCACTGGCGATCTCTGCTTTCCCAGAGACTCAGCATGTCACGGTGCTCGTTCTCGGCAGAAACTTTTTCTGAAAAGGCAAACGTCTGGCTCCTTCTCCCACAAGGAAGGTGCCAGCCCTGAAAGATCTTGCTGGTCTTCACTATCCCTCTGCAGCCTATCTTTAGCCGCAACAGCACTGGGGATCTCTGCTTTCGCAGAGACTCAGCATGTCACGGTGCTCGTTCTCGGCAGAAACTTTTTCTCAAAAGGCAAACGTCTGGCTCCTTCTCCCACAAGGAAGGTGCCAGCCCTGAAAGCTCTTGCTGGTCTTTACTATCCCTCTGCAGCCTATCCACAGGCACAACAGCACTGGGGATCTCTGGTTTCGCAGAGACTCAGCATGTCACGGTGCTCGTTCTCGGCAGAAACTTTTTCTGAAAAGGCAAACGTCTGGCTCCTTCTCCCACAAGGAAGGTGCCAGCCCTGAAAGATCTTGCTGGTCTTCACCGTCCCCCTGCAGCCTATCCACAGGCACAACAGCACTGGGGATCTCTGCTTTCCCAGAGACTCAGCATCTCTTGGTGCTCGCTCTCGGCAGAGCCTTTTTCTGAAAAGGCAAACGTCTGGCTCCTTCTCCCACAAGGAAGGTGCCAGCCCTTAAAGATCTTGCTGGTCTTCACTATCCCTCTGCAGCCTATCTTTAGCCGCAACAGCACTGGGGATCTCTGCTTTTCCAGAGACTCAGCATGTCACGGTGCTCGTTCTCGGCAGAAACTTTTTCTGAAAAGGCAAACGTCTGGCTCCTTCTCCCACAAGGAAGGTGCCAACCCTGAAAGATCTTGCTGGTCTTCACCGTCCCCCTGCAGCCTATCCACAGGCACAACAGCACTGGCGATCTCTGCTTTCCCAGAGACTCAGCATGTCACGGTGCTCCTTCTCGGCAGAAACTTTTTTTCAAAAGGCAAACGTCTGGCTCCTTCTCCCACAAAGAAGGTGCCAGCACTGAAAGCTCTTGCTGGTCTTCACTATCCCTCTGCAGCCTATCTTTAGCCGCAACAGAACTGGGGATCTGTGCTTTCCCAGAGACTCCGCATGTCACGGTGCTCGTTCTCGGCAGAAACTTTTTCTGAAAAGGCAAACGTCTGGCTCCTTCTCCCACAAAGAAGGTGCCAGCCCTGAAAGCTCTTGCAGGTCTTCACTATCCCTCTGCAGCCTATCCACAGGCACAACAGCACTGGGGATCTCTGCTTTCCCAGAGACTCAGCATGTCACGGTGCTCGTTCTCGGCAGAAACTTTTTCTGAAAAGGCAAACGTCTGGCTCCTTCTCCCACAAGGAAGGTGCCAGCCCTGAAAGATCTTGCTGGTCTTCACTATCCCTCTGCAGCCTATCTTTAGCCGCAACAGCACTGGGGATCTCTGCTTTCCCAGAGACTCAGCATGTCACGGTGCTCGTTCTCGGCAGAAACTTTTTCTGAAAAGACAAACTTACGGCTCCTTCTCCCACAAGGAAGGTGCCAGCCCTGAAAGCTCTTGCTGGTCTTCACTATCCCTCTGCAGCCTATCTTTAGCCGCAACAGCACTGGGGATCTCTGCTTTCCCAGAGACTCCGCATGTCACGGTGCTCGTTCTCGGCAGAAACTTTTTCTGAAAAGGCAAACGTCTGGCTCCTTCTCCCACAAGGAAGGTGCCAGCCCTGAAAGATCTTGCAGGTCTTCACTATCCCTCTGCAGCCTATCCACAGGCACAACAGCACTGGGGATCTCTGCTTTCCCAGACACTCAGCATGTCACGGTGCTCGTTCTCGGCAGAAACTTTTTCTGAAAAGGCAAACGTCTGGCTCCTTCTCCCACAAGGAAGGTGCCAGCCCTGAAAGATCTTGCTGGTCTTCACTATCCCTCTGCAGCCTATCTTTAGCCGCAACAGCACTGGGGATCTCTGCTTTCGCAGAGACTCAGCATGTCACGGTGCTCGTTCTCGGCAGAAACTTTTTCTCAAAAGGCAAACGTCTGGCTCCTTCTCCCACAAGGAAGGTGCCAGCCCTGAAAGCTCTTGCTGGTCTTTACTATCCCTCTGCAGCCTATCCACAGGCACAACAGCACTGGGGATCTCTGGTTTCGCAGAGACTCAGCATGTCACGGTGCTCGTTCTCGGCAGAAACTTTTTCTGAAAAGGCAAACGTCTGGCTCCTTCTCCCACAAGGAAGGTGCCAGCCCTGAAAGATCTTGCTGGTCTTCACCGTCCCCCTGCAGCCTATCCACAGGCACAACAGCACTGGGGATCTCTGCTTTCCCAGAGACTCAGCATCTCTTGGTGCTCGCTCTCGGCAGAGCCTTTTTCTGAAAAGGCAAACGTCTGGCTCCTTCTCCCACAAGGAAGGTGCCAGCCCTTAAAGATCTTGCTGGTCTTCACTATCCCTCTGCAGCCTATCTTTAGCCGCAACAGCACTGGGGATCTCTGCTTTTCCAGAGACTCAGCATGTCACGGTGCTCGTTCTCGGCAGAAACTTTTTCTGAAAATGCAAACGTCTGGCTCCTTCTCCCACAAGGAAGGTGCCAGCCCTGAAAGATCTTGCTGGTCTTCACCGTCCCCCTGCAGCCTATCCACAGGCACAACAGCACTGGCGATCTCTGCTTTCCCAGAGACTCAGCATGTCACGGTGCTCCTTCTCGGCAGAAACTTTTTTTCAAAAGGCAAACGTCTGGCTCCTTCTCCCACAAAGAAGGTGCCAGCACTGAAAGCTCTTGCTGGTCTTCACTATCCCTCTGCAGCCTATCTTTAGCCGCAACAGAACTGGGGATCTGTGCTTTCCCAGAGACTCCGCATGTCACGGTGCTCGTTCTCGGCAGAAACTTTTTCTGAAAAGGCAAACGTCTGGCTCCTTCTCCCACAAAGAAGGTGCCAGCCCTGAAAGCTCTTGCAGGTCTTCACTATCCCTCTGCAGCCTATCCACAGGCACAACAGCACTGGGGATCTCTGCTTTCCCAGAGACTCAGCATGTCACGGTGCTCGTTCTCGGCAGAAACTTTTTCTGAAAAGGCAAACGTCTGGCTCCTTCTCCCACAAGGAAGGTGCCAGCCCTGAAAGATCTTGCTGGTCTTCACTATCCCTCTGCAGCCTATCTTTAGCCGCAACAGCACTGGGGATCTCTGCTTTCCCAGAGACTCAGCATGTCACGGTGCTCGTTCTCGGCAGAAACTTTTTCTGAAAAGACAAACTTACGGCTCCTTCTCCCACAAGGAAGGTGCCAGCCCTGAAAGCTCTTGCTGGTCTTCACTATCCCTCTGCAGCCTATCTTTAGCCGCAACAGCACTGGGGATCTCTGCTTTCCCAGAGACTCCGCATGTCACGGTGCTCGTTCTCGGCAGAAACTTTTTCTGAAAAGGCAAACGTCTGGCTCCTTCTCCCACAAGGAAGGTGCCAGCCCTGAAAGATCTTGCAGGTCTTCACTATCCCTCTGCAGCCTATCTTTAGCCGCAACAGCACTGGGGATCTCTGCTTTCCCAGACACTCAGCATGTCACGGTGCTCGTTCTCGGCAGAAACTGTTTCTGAAAAGGCAAACGTCTGGCTCCTTCTCCCACAAGGAAGGTGCCAGCCCTGAAAGATCTTGCAGGTCTTCACTATCCCTCTGCAGCCTATCTTTAGCCGCAACAGCACTGGGGATCTCTGCTTTCCCAGAAACTCAGCATGTCACGGTGCTCGTTCTCGGCAGAAACTTTTTCTGAAAAGGCAAACGTCTGGCTCCTTCTCCCACAAGGCAGGTGCCAGCCCTGAATGATCTTGCAGGTCTTCACTATCCCTCTGCAGCCTATCTTTAGCCGCAACAGCACTGGGGATCTCTGCTTTCCCAGAGACTCAGCATGTCACGGTGCTCGTTTTCGGCAGAAACTTTTTCTCAAAAGGCAAACGTCTGGCTCCTTCTCCCACAAGGAAGATGCCAGCCCTGAAAGATCTTGCTGGTCTTCACCGTCCCCCTGCAGCCTATCCACAGGCACAACAGCACTGGGGATCTCTGCTTTCGCAGAGACTCAGCATGTCACGGTGCTCGTTCTCGGCAGAAACTTTTTCTGAAAAGGCAAACGTCTGGCTCCTTCTCCCACAAGGAAGGTGCCAGCCCTTAAAGATCTTGCTGGTCTTCACCGTCCCCCTGCAGCCTATCCACAGGCACAACAGCACTGGGGATCTCTGCTTTCCCAGAGACTCCGCATGTCACGGTGCTCGTTCTCGGCAGAAACTTTTTCTGAAAAGGCAAACGTCTGGCTCCTTCTCCCACAAGGAAGGTGCCAGCCCTGAAAGCTCTTGCTGGTCTTCACTATCCCTCTGCAGCCTATCTTTAGCCGCAACAGCACTGGGGATCTCTGCTTTCCCAGAGACTCAGCATGTCACGGTGCTCGTTCTCGGCAGAAACTTTTTCTCAAAAGGCAAACGTCTGGCTCCTTCTCCCACAAGGAAGGTGCCAGCCCTGAAAGATCTTGCTGGTCTTCACCGTCCCCCTGCAGCCTATCCACAGGCACAACAGCACTGGGGATCTCTGCTTTCGCAGAGACTCAGCATGTCACGGTGCTCGTTCTCGGCAGAAACTTTTTCTGAAAAGGCAAACGTCTGGCTCCTTCTCCCACAAGGAAGGTGCCAGCCCTGAAAGATCTTGCTGGTCTTCACTATCCCTCTGCAGCCTATCTTTAGCCGCAACAGCACTGGGGATCTCTGCTTTCGCAGAGACTCAGCATGTCACGGTGCTCGTTCTCGGCAGAAACTTTTTCTCAAAAGGCAAACGTCTGGCTCCTTCTCCCACAAGGAAGGTGCCAGCCCTGAAAGCTCTTGCTGGTCTTTACTATCCCTCTGCAGCCTATCCACAGGCACAACAGCACTGGGGATCTCTGGTTTCGCAGAGACTCAGCATGTCACGGTGCTCGTTCTCGGCAGAAACTTTTTCTGAAAAGGCAAACGTCTGGCTCCTTCTCCCACAAGGAAGGTGCCAGCCCTGAAAGATCTTGCTGGTCTTCACCGTCCCCCTGCAGCCTATCCACAGGCACAACAGCACTGGGGATCTCTGCTTTCCCAGAGACTCAGCATCTCTTGGTGCTCGCTCTCGGCAGAGCCTTTTTCTGAAAAGGCAAACGTCTGGCTCCTTCTCCCACAAGGAAGGTGCCAGCCCTAAAAGCTCTTGCTGGTCTTTACTATCCCTCTGCAGCCTATCCACAGGCGCAACAGCACTGGGGATCTCTGGTTTCGCAGACACTCAGCATGTCACGGTGCTCGTTCTCGGCAGACCCTTTTTCTGAAAAGGCAAACGTCTGGCTCCTTCTCCCACAAGGAAGGTGCCAGCCCTGAAAGCTCTTGCTGGTCTTCACTATCCCTCTGCAGCCTATCTTTAGCCGCAACAGCACTGGGGATCTCTGCTTTTCCAGAGACTCAGCATGTCACGGTGCTCGTTCTCGGCAGAAACTTTTTCTGAAAAGGCAAACGTCTGGCTCCTTCTCCCACAAAGAAGGTGCCAGCCCTGAAAGCTCTTGTAGGTCTTCACTATCCCTCTGCAGCCTATCTTTAGCCGCAACAGCACTGGGGATCTCTGCTTTCCCAGAGACTCAGCATGTCACGGTGCTCGTTCTCGGCAGAAACTTTTTCTAAAAAGGCAAACGTCTGGCTCCTTCTCCCACAAGGAAGGTGCCAGCCCTGAAAGCTCTTGCTGGTCTTTACTATCCCTCTGCAGCCTATCCACAGGCACAACAGCACTGGGGATCTCTGCTTTCCCAGAGAATCAGCATCTCATGGTGCTCGCTCTCGGCAGAGCCTTTTTC
This sequence comes from Astur gentilis, assembly GCF_929443795.1. Lineage (NCBI taxonomy): Eukaryota > Metazoa > Chordata > Aves > Accipitriformes > Accipitridae > Astur > Astur gentilis. Next base: position 488,871 of record NW_026061175.1, read on the forward strand.
TGAAAAGGCAAACGTCTGGCTCCTTCTCCCACAAGGAAGGTGCCAGCCCTTAAAGATCTTGCTGGTCTTCACTATCCCTCTGCAGCCTATCTTTAGCCGCAACAGCACTGGGGATCTCTGCTTTTCCAGAGACTCAGCATGTCACGGTGCTCGTTCTCGGCAGAAACTTTTTCTGAAAATGCAAACGTCTGGCTCCTTCTCCCACAAGGAAGGTGCCAACCCTGAAAGATCTTGCTGGTCTTCACCGTCCCCCTGCAGCCTATCCACAGGCACAACAGCACTGGGGATCTCTGCTTTCCCAGAGACTCAGCATGTCACGGTGCTCCTTCTCGGCAGAAACTTTTTTTCAAAAGGCAAACGTCTGGCTCCTTCTCCCACAAAGAAGGTGCCAGCACTGAAAGCTCTTGCTGGTCTTCACTATCCCTCTGCAGCCTATCTTTAGCCGCAACAGAACTGGGGATCTGTGCTTTCCCAGAGACTCCGCATGTCACGGTGCTCGTTCTCGGCAGAAACTTTTTCTGAAAAGGCAAACGTCTGGCTCCTTCTCCCACAAGGAAGGTGCCAGCCCTGAAAGCTCTTGCAGGTCTTCACTATCCCTCTGCAGCCTATCCACAGGCACAACAGCACTGGGGATCTCTGCTTTCCCAGAGACTCAGCATGTCACGGTGCTCGTTCTCGGCAGAAACTTTTTCTGAAAAGGCAAACGTCTGGCTCCTTCTCCCACAAGGAAGGTGCCAGCCCTGAAAGATCTTGCTGGTCTTCACCGTCCCCCTGCAGCCTATCCACAGGCACAACAGCACTGGGGATCTCTGCTTTCCCAGAGACTCCGCATGTCACGGTGCTCGTTCTCGGCAGAAACTTTTTCTGAAAAGGCAAACGTCTGGCTCCTTCTCCCACAAGGAAGGTGCCAGCCCTGAAAGCTCTTGCTGGTCTTCACTATCCCTCTGCAGCCTATCTTTAGCCGCAACAGCACTGGGGATCTCTGCTTTCCCAGAGACTCAGCATGTCACGGTGCTCGTTCTCGGCAGAAACTTTTTCTCAAAAGGCAAACGTCTGGCTCCTTCTCCCACAAGGAAGGTGCCAGCCCTGAAAGCTCTTGCTGGTCTTTACTATCCCTCTGCAGCCTATCCACAGGCACAACAGCACTGGGGATCTCTGGTTTCGCAGAGACTCAGCATGTCACGGTGCTCGTTCTCGGCAGAAACTTTTTCTGAAAAGGCAAACGTCTGGCTCCTTCTCCCACAAGGAAGGTGCCAGCCCTGAAAGATCTTGCTGGTCTTCACTATCCCTCTGCAGCCTATCTTTAGCCGCAACAGCACTGGGGATCTCTGCTTTCGCAGAGACTCAGCATGTCACGGTGCTCGTTCTCGGCAGAAACTTTTTCTCAAAAGGCAAACGTCTGGCTCCTTCTCCCACAAGGAAGGTGCCAGCCCTGAAAGCTCTTGCTGGTCTTTACTATCCCTCTGCAGCCTATCCACAGGCACAACAGCACTGGGGATCTCTGGTTTCGCAGAGACTCAGCATGTCACGGTGCTCGTTCTCGGCAGAAACTTTTTCTGAAAAGGCAAACGTCTGGCTCCTTCTCCCACAAGGAAGGTGCCAGCCCTGAAAGATCTTGCTGGTCTTCACCGTCCCCCTGCAGCCTATCCACAGGCACAACAGCACTGGGGATCTCTGCTTTCCCAGAGACTCAGCATCTCTTGGTGCTCGCTCTCGGCAGAGCCTTTTTCTGAAAAGGCAAACGTCTGGCTCCTTCTCCCACAAGGAAGGTGCCAGCCCTAAAAGCTCTTGCTGGTCTTTACTATCCCTCTGCAGCCTATCCACAGGCGCAACAGCACTGGGGATCTCTGGTTTCGCAGACACTCAGCATGTCACGGTGCTCGTTCTCTGCAGACCCTTTTTCTGAAAAGGCAAACGTCTGGCTCCTTCTCCCACAAGGAAGGTGCCAGCCCTGAAAGCTCTTGCTGGTCTTCACTATCCCTCTGCAGCCTATCTTTAGCCGCAACAGCACTGGGGATCTCTGCTTTTCCAGAGACTCAGCATGTCACGGTGCTCGTTCTCGGCAGAAACTTTTTCTGAAAAGGCAAACGTCTGGCTCCTTCTCCCACAAAGAAGGTGCCAGCCCTGAAAGCTCTTGTAGGTCTTCACTATCCCTCTGCAGCCTATCTTTAGCCGCAACAGCACTGGGGATCTCTGCTTTCCCAGAGACTCAGCATGTCACGGTGCTCGTTCTCGGCAGAAACTTTTTCTAAAAAGGCAAACGTCTGGCTCCTTCTCCCACAAGGAAGGTGCCAGCCCTGAAAGCTCTTGCTGGTCTTTACTATCCCTCTGCAGCCTATCCACAGGCACAACAGCACTGGGGATCTCTGCTTTCCCAGAGAATCAGCATCTCATGGTGCTCGCTCTCGGCAGAGCCTTTTTCTGAAAAGGCAAACGTCTGGCTCCTTCTCCCACAAGGAAGGTGCCAGCCCTTAAAGATCTTGCTGGTCTTCACTATCCCTCTGCAGCCTATCTTTAGCCGCAACAGCACTGGGGATCTCTGCTTTTCCAGAGACTCAGCATGTCACGGTGCTCGTTCTCGGCAGAAACTTTTTCTGAAAATGCAAACGTCTGGCTCCTTCTCCCACAAGGAAGGTGCCAACCCTGAAAGATCTTCCTGGTCTTCACCGTCCCCCTGCAGCCTATCCACAGGCACAACAGCACTGGCGATCTCTGCTTTCCCAGAGACTCAGCATGTCACGGTGCTCCTTCTCGGCAGAAACTTTTTTTCAAAAGGCAAACGTCTGGCTCCTTCTCCCACAAAGAAGGTGCCAGCACTGAAAGCTCTTGCTGGTCTTCACTATCCCTCTGCAGCCTATCTTTAGCCGCAACAGAACTGGGGATCTGTGCTTTCCCAGAGACTCCGCATGTCACGGTGCTCGTTCTCGGCAGAAACTTTTTCTGAAAAGGCAAACGTCTGGCTCCTTCTCCCACAAGGAAGGTGCCAGCCCTGAAAGCTCTTGCAGGTCTTCACTATCCCTCTGCAGCCTATCCACAGGCACAACAGCACTGGGGATCTCTGCTTTCCCAGAGACTCAGCATGTCACGGTGCTCGTTCTCGGCAGAAACTTTTTCTGAAAAGGCAAACGTCTGGCTCCTTCTCCCACAAGGAAGGTGCCAGCCCTGAAAGCTCTTGCAGGTCTTCACTATCCCTCTGCAGCCTATCTTTAGCCGCAACAGCACTGGGGATCTCTGCTTTCCCAGAGACTCAGCATGTCACGGTGCTCGTTCTCGGCAGAAACTTTTTCTGAAAAGACAAACTTACGGCTCCTTCTCCCACAAGGAAGGTGCCAGCCCTGAAAGCTCTTGCTGGTCTTCACTATCCCTCTGCAGCCTATCTTTAGCCACAACAGCACTGGGGATCTCTGCTTTCCCAGAGACTCAGCATGTCACGGTGCTCGTTCTCGGCAGAAACTTTTTCTGAAAAGGCAAACGTCTGGCTCCTTCTCCCACAAGGAAGGTGCCAGCCCTGAAAGATCTTGCAGGTCTTCACTATCCCTCTGCAGCCTATCTTTAGCCGCAACAGCACTGGGGATCTCTGCTTTCCCAGACACTCAGCATGTCACGGTGCTCGTTCTCGGCAGAAACTTTTTCTGAAAAGGCAAACGTCTGGCTCCTTCTCCCACAAGGAAGGTGCCAGCCCTGAAAGATCTTGCAGGTCTTCACTATCCCTCTGCAGCCTATCTTTAGCCGCAACAGCACTGGGGATCTCTGCTTTCCCAGAAACTCAGCATGTCACGGTGCTCGTTCTCGGCAGAAACTTTTTCTGAAAAGGCAAACGTCTGGCTCCTTCTCCCACAAGGCAGGTGCCAGCCCTGAATGATCTTGCAGGTCTTCACTATCCCTCTGCAGCCTATCTTTAGCCGCAACAGCACTGGGGATCTCTGCTTTCCCAGAGACTCAGCATGTCACGGTGCTCGTTCTCGGCAGAAACTTTTTCTCAAAAGGCAAACGTCTGGCTCCTTCTCCCACAAGGAAGGTGCCAGCCCTGAAAGATCTTGCTGGTCTTCACCGTCCCCCTGCAGCCTATCCACAGGCACAACAGCACTGGGGATCTCTGCTTTCGCAGAGACTCAGCATGTCACGGTGCTCGTTCTCGGCAGAAACTTTTTCTGAAAAGGCAAACGTCTGGCTCCTTCTCCCACAAGGAAGGTGCCAGCCCTGAAAGATCTTGCTGGTCTTCACCGTCCCCCTGCAGCCTATCCACAGGCACAACAGCACTGGGGATCTCTGCTTTCCCAGAGACTCAGCATGTCACTGTGCTCGTTCTCGGCAGAAACTTTTTCTGAAAAGGCAAACGTCTGGCTCCTTCTCCCACAAGGAAGGTGCCAGCCCTGAAAGCTCTTGCAGGTCTTCACTATCCCTCTGCAGCCTATCTTTAGCCGCAACAGCACTGGCGATCTCTGCTTTCCCAGAGACTCAGCATGTCACGGTGCTCGTTCTCGGCAGAAACTTTTTCTGAAAAGGCAAACGTCTGGCTCCTTCTCCCACAAGGAAGGTGCCAGCCCTGAAAGATCTTGCTGGTCTTCACCATCCCTCTGCAGCCTATCTTTAGCCGCAACAGCACTGGGCATCTCTGCTTTCGCAGAGACTCAGCATGTCACGGTGCTCGTTCTCGGCAGAAACTTTTTCTCAAAAGGCAAACGTCTGGCTCCTTCTCCCACAAGGAAGGTGCCAGCCCTGAAAGATCTTGCTGGTCTTCACTATCCCTCTGCAGCCTATCCACAGGCACAACAGCACTGGGGATCTCTGGTTTCGCAGAGACTCAGCATGTCACGGTGCTCGTTCTCGGCAGAAACTTTTTCTGAAAAGGCAAACGTCTGGCTCCTTCTCCCACAAGGAAGGTGCCAGCCCTGAAAGATCTTGCTGGTCTTCACCGTCCCCCTGCAGCCTATCCACAGGCACAACAGCACTGGGGATCTCTGCTTTCCAAGAGACTCAGCATCTCTTGGTGCTCGCTCTCGGCAGAGCCTTTTTCTGAAAAGGCAAACGTCTGGCTCCTTCTCCCACAAGGAAGGTGCCAGCCCTAAAAACTCTTGCTGGTCTTTACTATCCCTCTGCAGCCTATCCACAGGCACAACAGCACTGGGGATCTCTGGTTTCGCAGACACTCAGCATGTCACGGTGCTCGTTCTCGGCAGACCCTTTTTCTGAAAAGGCAAACGTCTGGCTCCTTCTCCCACAAGGAAGGTGCCAGCCCTGAAAGCTCTTGCTGGTCTTCACTATCCCTCTGCAGCCTATCTTTAGCCGCAACAGTACTGGGGATCTCTGCTTTTCCAGAGACTCAGCATGTCACGGTGCTCGTTCTCGGCAGAAACTTTTTCTGAAAAGGCAAACGTCTGGCTCCTTCTCCCACAAAGAAGGTGCCAGCCCTGAAAGCTCTTGTAGGTCTTCACTATCCCTCTGCAGCCTATCTTTAGCCGCAACAGCACTGGGGACCTCTGCTTTCCCAGAGACTCAGCATGTCACGGTGCTCGTTCTCGGCAGAAACTTTTTCTAAAAAGGCAAACGTCTGGCTCCTTCTCCCACAAGGAAGGTGCCAGCCCTGAAAGCTCTTGCTGGTCTTTACTATCCCTCTGCAGCCTATCCACAGGCACAACAGCACTGGGGATCTCTGCTTTCCCAGAGAATCAGCATCTCATGGTGCTCGCTCTCGGCAGAGCCTTTTTCTGAAAAGGCAAACGTCTGGCTCCTTCTCCCACAAGGAAGGTGCCAGCCCTGAAAGCTCTTGCTGGTCTTCACTATCCCTCTGCAGCCTATCTTTAGCCGCAACAGCACTGGGGATCTCTGATTTTCCAGAGACTCAGCATGTCACGGTGCTCGTTCTCGGCAGAAACTTTTTCTGAAAATGCAAACGTCTGGCTCCTTCTCCCACAAGGAAGGTGCCAACCCTGAAAGATCTTGCTGGTCTTCACCGTCCCCCTGCAGCCTATCCACAGGCACAACAGCACTGGGGATCTCTGCTTTCCCAGAGACTCAGCATGTCACGGTGCTCCTTCTCGGCAGAAACTTTTTTTCAAAAGGCAAACGTCTGGCTCCTTCTCCCACAAAGAAGGTGCCAGCACTGAAAGCTCTTGCTGGTCTTCACTATCCCTCTGCAGCCTATCTTTAGCCGCAACAGAACTGGGGATCTGTGCTTTCCCAGAGACTCCGCATGTCACGGTGCTCGTTCTCGGCAGAAACTTTTTCTGAAAAGGCAAACGTCTGGCTCCTTCTCCCACAAGGAAGGTGCCAGCCCTGAAAGCTCTTGCAGGTCTTCACTATCCCTCTGCAGCCTATCCACAGGCACAACAGCACTGGGGATCTCTGCTTTCCCAGAGACTCAGCATGTCACGGTGCTCGTTCTCGGCAGAAACTTTTTCTGAAAAGGCAAACGTCTGGCTCCTTCTCCCACAAGGAAGCTGCCAGCCCTTAAAGATCTTGCTGGTCTTCACTGTCCCCGTGCAGCCTATCTTTAGCCGCAACAGCACTGGGGATCTCTGCTTTCCCAGAGACTCAGCATGTCACGGTGCTCGTTCTCGGCAGACCCTTTTTCTGAAAAGGCAAACGTCTGGCTCCTTCTCCCACAAGGAAGGTGCCAGCCCTGAAAGCTCTTGCTGGTCTTCACCGTCCCCCTGCAGCCTATCCACAGACACAACAGCACTGGGGATCTCTGCTTTCCCAGAGACTCAGCATCTCACGGTGCTCGTTCTCGGCAGAAACTTTTTCTGAAAAGGCAAACGTCTGGCTCCTTCTCCCACAAGGAAGGTGCCAGCCCTGAAAGCTCTTGCTGGTCTTCACTATCCCTCTGCAGCCTATCTTTAGCCGCAACAGCACTGGGGATCTCTGCTTTCCCAGAGACTCAGCATGTCACGGTGCTCGTTCTCGGCAGAAACTTTTTCTGAAAAGGCAAACGTCTGGCTCCTTCTCCCACAAGGAAGGTGCCAGCCCTGAAAGATCTTGCTGGTCTTCACCGTCCCCCTGCAGCCTATCCACAGGCACAACAGCACTGGGGATCTCTGCTTTCCCAGAGACTCAGCATGTCACGGTGCTCGTTCTCGGCAGAAAATTTTTCTGAAGAGGCAAACGTCTGGCTCCTTCTCCCACAAGGAAGGTGCCAGCCCTGAAAGCTCTTGCTGGTCTTCACTATCCCTCTGCAGCCTATCTTTAGCCGCAACAGCACTGGGGATCTCTGCTTTCCCAGAGACTCAGCATGTCATGGTGCTCGTTCTCGGCAGAAACTTTTTCTCAAAAGGCAAACTTCTGGCTCCTTCTCCCACAAGGAAGGTGCCAGCCCTGAAAGATCTTGCTGGTCTTCACCGTCCCCCTGCAGCCTATCCACAGGCACAACAGCACTGGGGATCTCTGCTTTCGCAGAGACTCAGCATGTCACGGTGCTCGTTCTCGGCAGAAACTTTTTCTGAAAAGGCAAACTTACGGCTCCTTCTCCCACAAGGAAGGTGCCAGCCCTGAAAGATCTTGCTGGTCTTCACTATCCCTCTGCAGCCTATCTTTAGCCGCAACAGCACTGGGGATCTCTGCTTTCCCAGAGACTCAGCATGTCACGGTGCTCGTTCTCGGCAGAAACTTTTTCTGAAAAGGCAAACGTCTGGCTCCTTCTCCCACAAGGAAGGTGCCAGCCCTGAAAGATCTTGCTGGTCTTCACCGTCCCCCTGCAGCCTATCCACAGGCACAACAGCACTGGGGATCTCTGCTTTCGCAGAGACTCAGCATGTCACGGTGCTCGTTCTCGGCAGAAACTTTTTCTCAAAAGGCAAACGTCTGGCTCCTTCTCCCACAAGGAAGGTGCCAGCCCTGAAAGCTCTTGCTGGTCTTCACCGTCCCCCTGCAGCCTATCCACAGCACAACAGCACTGGGGATCTCTGCTTTCCCAGAGACTCAGCATCTCATGATGCTCGCTCTCGGCAGAGCCTTTTTCTGAAAAGGCAAACGTCTGGCTCCTTCTCCCACAAGGAAGGTGCCAGCCCTGAAAGCTCTTGCTGGTCTTCACTATCCCTCTGCAGCCTATCTTTAGCCGCAACAGCACTGGGGATCTCTGCTTTCCCAGAGACTCAGCATGTCACGGTGCTCGTTCTCGGCAGAAACTTTTTCTGAAAAGGCAAACGTCTGGCTCCTTCTCCCACAAGGAAGGTGCCAGCCCTGAAAGATCTTGCTGGTCTTCACCGTCCCCCTGCAGCCTATCCACAGGCACAACAGCACTGGGGATCTCTGCTTTCCCAGAGACTCAGCATCTCATGGTTCTCGCTCTCGGCAGAGCCTTTTTCTGAAAAGGCAAACGTCTGGCTCCTTCTCCCACAAGGAAGGTGCCAGCCCTAAAAGCTCTTGCTGGTCTTCACTATCCCTCTGCAGCCTATCTTTAGCCGCAACAGCACTGGGGATCTCTGCTTTCCCAGAGACTCAGCATGTCACGGTGCTCGTTCTCGGCAGAAACTTTTTCTAAAAAGGCAAACGTCTGGCTCCTTCTCCCACAAGGAAGTTGCCAGCCCTGAAAGCTCTTGCTGGTCTTTACTATCCCTGTGCAGCCTATCCACAGGCACAACAGCACTGGGGATCTCTGCTTTCCCAGAGACTCAGCATCTCATGGTGCTCGCTCTCGGCAGAGCCTTTTTCTGAAAAGGCAAACGTCTGGCTCCTTCTCCCACAAGGAAGGTGCCAGCCCTGAAAGCTCTTGCTGGTCTTCACTATCCCTCTGCAGCCTATCTTTAGCCGCAACAGCACTGGGGATCTCTGCTTTCCCAGAGACTCAGCATGTCACGGTGCTCGTTCTCGGCAGAAACTTTTTCTGAAAAGGCAAACGTCTGGCTCCTTCTCCCACAAGGAAGGTGCCAGCCCTTAAAGATCTTGCTGGTCTTCACTGTCCCCCTGCAGCCTATCCACAGGCACAACAGCACTGGGGATCTCTGCTTTCCCAGAGACTCAGCATGTCACGGTGCTCGTTCTCGGCAGAAACTTTTTCTGAAAAGACAAACTTACGGCTCTTTCTCCCACAAGGAAGGTGCCAGCCCTGAAAGCTCTTGCTGGTCTTCACTATCCCTCTGCAGCCTATCTTTAGCCGCAACAGAACTGGGTGTCTGTGCTTTCCCAGAGACTCCGCATGTCACGGTGCTCGTTCTCGGCAGAAACTTTTTCTGAAAAGGCAAACGTCTGGCTCCTTCTCCCACAAGGAAGGTGCCAGCCCTGAAAGCTCTTGCAGGTCTTCACTATCCCTCTGCAGCCGATCTTTAGCCGCAACAGCACTGGGGATCTCTGCTTTCCCAGAGACTCAGCATGTCACGGTGCTCGTTCTCGGCAGAAACTTTTTCTGAAAAGGCAAACGTCTGGCTCCTTCTCCCACAAGGAAGGTGCCAGCCCTTAAAGATCTTGCTGGTCTTCACTGTCCCCCTGCAGCCTATCCACAGGCACAACAGCACTGGGGATCTCTGCTTTCCCAGAGACTCAGCATGTCACGGTGCTCGTTCTCGGCAGAAACTTTTTCTGAAAAGACAAACTTATGGCTCCTTCTCCCACAAGGAAGGTGCCAGCCCTGAAAGCTCTTGCTGGTCTTTACTATCCCTCTGCAGCCTATCCACAGGCACAACAGCACTGGGGATCTCTGCTTTCCCAGAGACTCAGCATCTCATGGTGCTCGCTCTCGGCAGAGCCTTTTTCTGAAAAGGCAAACGTCTGGCTCCTTCTCCCACAAGGAAGGTGCCAGCCCTGAAAGCTCTTGCTGGTCTTCACTATCCCTCTGCAGCCTATCCACAGGCACAACAGCACTGGGGATCTCTGCTTTCCCAGAGACTCAGCATGTCACGGTGCTCGTTCTCGGCAGAAACTTTTTCTGAAAAGGCAAACGTCTGGCTCCTTCTCCCACAAGGAAGCTGCCAGCCCTGAAAGCTCTTGCAGGTCTTCACTATCCCTCTGCAGCCTATCCACAGACACAACAGCACTGGGGATCTCTGCTTTCCCAGAGACTCAGCATCTCACGGTGCTCATTCTCGGCAGAAACTTTTTCTGAAAAGGCAAACGTCTGGCTCCTTCTCCCACAAGGAAGGTGCCAGCCCTGAAAGCTCTTGCTGGTCTTCACTATCCCTCTGCAGCCTATCTTTAGCCGCAACAGCACTGGGGATCTCTGCTTTCCCAGAGACTCAGCATGTCACGGTGCTCGTTCTCGGCAGAAACTTTTTCTGAAGAGGCAAACGTCTGGCTCCTTCTCCCACAAGGAAGGTGCCAGCCCTGAAAGCTCTTGCAGGTCTTCACTATCCCTCTGCAGCCTATCTTTAGCCGCAACAGCACTGGGGATCTCTGCTTTCCCAGAGACTCAGCATGTCATGGTGCTCGTTCTCGGCAGAAACTTTTTCTCAAAAGGCAAACGTCTGGCTCCTTCTCCCACAAGGAAGGTGCCAGCCCTGAAAGATCTTGCTGGTCTTTACCGTCCCCCTGCAGCCTATCCACAGGCACAACAGCACTGGGGATCTCTGCTTTCGCAGAGACTCAGCATGTCACGGTGCTCGTTCTCGGCAGAAACTTTTTCTGAAAAGGCAAACGTCTGGCTCCTTCTCCCACAAGGAAGGTGCCAGCCCTGAAAGATCTTGCTGGTCTTCACTGTCCCCGTGCAGCCTATCCACAGGCACAACAGCACTGGGGATCTCTGCTTTCCCAGAGACTCAGCATGTCACGGTGCTCGTTCTCGGCAGAAACTTATTCTGAAAAGGCAAACGTCTGGCTCCTTCTCCCACAAGGAAGGTGCCAGCCCTGAAAGATCTTGCTGGTCTTCACCGTCCCCCTGCAGCCTATCCACAGGCACAACAGCACTGGGGATCTCTGCTTTCGCAGAGACTCAGCATGTCACGGTGCTCGTTCTCGGCAGAAACTTTTTCTGAAAAGGCAAACGTCTGGCTCCTTCTCCCACAAGGAAGTTGCCAGCCCTGAAAGATCTTGCTGGTCTTCACTATCCCTCTGCAGCCTATCTTTAGCCGCAACAGCACTGGGGATCTCTGCTTTCCCAGAGACTCAGCATGTCACGGTGCTCGTTCTCGGCAGAAACTTTTTCTGAAAAGGCAAACGTCTGGCTCCTTCTCCCACAAGGCAGGTGCCAGCCCTGAAAGATCTTGCTGGTCTTCACCGTCCCCCTGCAGCCTATCCACAGGCACAACAGCACTGCGGATCTCTGCTTTCGCAGAGACTCAGCATGTCACGGTGCTCGTTCTCGGCAGAAACTTTTTCTAAAAAGGCAAACGTCTGGCTCCTTCTCCCACAAGGAAGTTGCCAGCCCTGAAAGCTCTTGCTGGTCTTTACTATCCCTGTGCAGCCTATCCACAGGCACAACAGCACTGGGGATCTCTGCTTTCGCAGAGACTCAGCATGTCACGGTGCTCGTTCTCGGCAGAAACTTTTTCTGAAAAGGCAAACGTCTGGCTCCTTCTCCCACAAGGAAGGTGCCAGCCCTTAAAGATCTTGCTGGTCTTCACTGTCCCCCTGCAGCCTATCCACAGGCACAACAGCACTGGGGATCTCTGCTTTCCCAGAGACTCAGCATGTCACGGTGCTCGTTCTCGGCAGAAACTTTTTCTGAAAAGACAAACTTACGGCTCCTTCTCCCACAAGGAAGGTGCCAGCCCTGAAAGCTCTTGCTGGTCTTCACTATCCCTCTGCAGCCTATCTTTAGCCGCAACAGAACTGGGGATCTGTGCTTTCCCAGAGACTCCGCATGTCACGGTGCTCGTTCTCGGCAGAAACTTTTTCTGAAAAGGCAAACGTCTGGCTCCTTCTCCCACAAGATAGGTGCCAGCCCTGAAAGCTCTTGCAGGTCTTCACTATCCCTCTGCAGCCTATCTTTAGCCGCAACAGCACTGGGGATCTCTGCTTTCCCAGAGACTCAGCATGTCACGGTGCTCGTTCTCGGCAGACCCTTTTTCTGAAAAGGCAAACGTCTGGCTCCTTCTCCCACAAGGAAGGTGCCAGCCCTGAAAGCTCTTGCAGGTCTTCACTATCCCTCTGCAGCCTATCTTTAGCCGCAACAGCACTGGGGATCTCTGCTTTCCCAGAGACTCAGCATGTCACGGTGCTCGTTCTCGGCACAAACTTTTTCTGAAAAGACAAACTTACGGCTCCTTCTCCCACAAGGAAGGTGCCAGCCCTGAAAGATCTTGCTGGTCTTCACTATCCCTCTGCAGCCTATCTATAGCCGCAACAGCACTGGGGAGCTCTGCTTTCCCAGAGATTCAGCATCTTATGGTGCTCGCTTACGGCAGAGCGTTTTTCTGAAGAGGCAAACGTCTGTCTCCATCTTCCACAAGGAAGGTGCCAGCCCTGAAAGCTCTTGCAGGTCTTCACTATCCCTCTGCAGCCTATCTTTAGCCGCAACAGCACTGGGGATCTCTGCTTTCCCAGAGACTCAGCATGTCACGGTGCTCGTTCTCGGCAGAAACTTTTTCTGAAAAGGCAAACGTCTGGCTCCTTCTCCCACAAGGAAGGTGCCAGCCCTTAAAGATCTTGCTGGTCTTCACCGTCCCCCTGCAGCCTATCCACAGGCACAACAGCACTGGGGATCTCTGCTTTCCCAGAGACTCCGCATGTCACGGTGCTCGTTCTCGGCAGAAACTTTTTCTGAAAAGACAAACTTACGGCTCCTTCTCCCACAAGGAAGGTGCCAGCCCTGAAAGCTCTTGCTGGTCTTCACTATCCCTCTGCAGCCTATCTTTAGCCGCAACAGAACTGGGGATCTGTGCTTTCCCAGAGACTCCGCATGTCACGGTGCTCGTTCTCGGCAGAAACTTTTTCTGAAAAGGCAAACGTCTGGCTCCTTCTCCCACAAGGAAGGTGCCAGCCCTGAAAGCTCTTGCAGGTCTTCACTATCCCTCTGCAGCCTATCTTTAGCCGCAACAGAACTGGGGATCTGTGCTTTCCCAGAGACTCAGCATGTCACGGTGCTCGTTCTCGGCAGAAACTTTTTCTGAAAAGGCAAACGTCTGGCTCCTTTTCCCACAAGGAAGGTGCCAGCCCTTAAAGATCTTGCTGGTCTTCACCGTCCCCCTGCAGCCTATCCACAGGCACAACATCACTGGGGATCTCTGCTTTCCCAGAGACTCAGCATGTCACGGTGCTCGTTCTCGGCAGAAACTTTTTCTGAAAAGGCAAACGTCTGGCTCCTTCTCCCACAAGGAAGGTGCCAGGCCTGAAAGCTCTTGCAGGTCTTCACTATCCCTCTGCAGCCTATCTTTAGCCGCAACAGAACTGGGGATCTGTGCTTTCCCAGAGACTCCGCATGTCACGGTGCTCGTTCTCGGCAGACCCTTTTTCTGAAAAGGCAAACGTCTGGCTCCTTCTCCCACAAGGAAGGTGCCAGCCCTGAAAGCTCTTGCAGGTCTTCACTATCCCTCTGCAGCCTATCTTTAGCCGCAACAGCACTGGGGATCTCTGCTTTCCCAGAGACTCAGCATGTCACGGTGCTCGTTCTCGGCACAAACTTTTTCTGAAAAGACAAACTTACGGCTCCTTCTCCCACAAGGAAGGTGCCAGCCCTGAAAGATCTTGCTGGTCTTCACTATCCCTCTGCAGCCTATCTATAGCCGCAACAGCACTGGGGAGCTCTGCTTTCCCAGAGATTCAGCATCTTATGGTGCTCGCTTACGGCAGAGCGTTTTTCTGAAGAGGCAAACGTCTGTCTCCATCTTCCACAAGGAAGGTGCCAGCCCTGAAAGCTCTTGCAGGTCTTCACTATCCCTCTGCAGCCTATCTTTAGCCGCAACAGCACTGGGGATCTCTGCTTTCCCAGACACTCAGCATGTCACGGTGCTCGTTCTCGGCAGAAACTTTTTCTGAAAAGGCAAACGTCTGGCTCCTTCTCCCACAAGGAAGGTGCCAGCCCTTAAAGATCTTGCTGGTCTTCACCGTCCCCCTGCAGCCTATCCACAGGCACAACAGCACTGGGGATCTCTGCTTTCCCAGAGACTCCGCATGTCACGGTGCTCGTTCTCGGCAGAAACTTTTTCTGAAAAGACAAACTTACGGCTCCTTCTCCCACAAGGAAGGTGCCAGCCCTGAAAGCTCTTGCTGGTCTTCACTATCCCTCTGCAGCCTATCTTTAGCCGCAACAGAACTGGGGATCTGTGCTTTCCCAGAGACTCCGCATGTCACGGTGCTCGTTCTCGGCAGAAACTTTTTCTGAAAAGGCAAACGTCTGGCTCCTTCTCCCACAAGGAAGGTGCCAGCCCTGAAAGCTCTTGCAGGTCTTCACTATCCCTCTGCAGCCTATCTTTAGCCGCAACAGAACTGGGGATCTGTGCTTTCCCAGAGACTCAGCATGTCACGGTGCTCGTTCTCGGCAGAAACTTTTTCTGAAAAGGCAAACGTCTGGCTCCTTTTCCCACAAGGAAGGTGCCAGCCCTTAAAGATCTTGCTGGTCTTCACCGTCCCCCTGCAGCCTATCCACAGGCACAACAGCACTGGGGATCTCTGCTTTCCCAGAGACTCAGCATGTCACGGTGCTCGTTCTCGGCAGAAACTTTTTCTGAAAAGGCAAACGTCTGGCTCCTTCTCCCACAAGGAAGGTGCCAGCCCTGAAAGCTCTTGCAGGTCTTCACTATCCCTCTGCAGCCTATCTTTAGCCGCAACAGAACTGGGGATCTGTGCTTTCCCAGAGACTCCGCATGTCACGGTGCTCGTTCTCGGCAGAAACTTTTTCTGAAAAGGCAAACGTCTGGCTCCTTCTCCCACAAGGAAGGTGCCAGCCCTGAAAGCTCTTGCAGGTCTTCACTATCCCTCTGCAGCCTATCCACAGGCACAACAGCACTGGGGATCTCTGCTTTCCCAGAGACTCAGCATGTCACGGTGCTCGTTCTCGGCAGAAACTTTTTCTGAAAAGACAAACTTACGGCTCCTTCTCCCACAAGGAAGGTGCCAGCCCTGAAAGCTCTTGCTGGTCTTCACTATCCCTCTGCAGCCTATCTTTAGCCGCAACAGCACTGGGGATCTGTGCTTTCCCAGAGACTCCGCATGTCACGGTGCTCGTTCTCGGCAGAAACTTTTTCTGAAAAGGCAAACGTCTGGCTCCTTCTCCCACAAGGAAGGTGCCAGCCCTGAAAGATCTTGCAGGTCTTCACTATCCCTCTGCAGCCTATCTTTAGCCGCAACAGCACTGGGGATCTCTGCTTTCCCAGACACTCAGCATGTCACGGTGCTCGTTCTCGGCAGAAACTTTTTCTGAAAAGGCAAACGTCTGGCTCCTTCTCCCACAAGGAAGGTGCCAGCCCTGAAAGATCTTGCAGGTCTTCACTATCCCTCTGCAGCCTATCTTTAGCCGCAACAGCACTGGGGATCTCTGCTTTCCCAGAGACTCAGCATGTCACGGTGCTCGTTCTCGGCAGAAACTTTTTCTGAAAAGGCAAACGTCTGGCTCCTTCTCCCACAAGGAAGGTGCCAGCCCTGAAAGATCTTGCAGGTCTTCACTATCCCTCTGCAGCCTATCTTTAGCCGCAACAGCACTGGGGATCTCTGCTTTCCCAGAGACTCAGCATGTCACGGTGCTCGTTCTCGGCAGAAACTTTTTCTGAAAAGGCAAACGTCTAGCTCCTTCTCCCACAAGGAAGGTGCCAGCCCTGAAAGCTCTTGCAGATCTTCACTATCCCTCTGCAGCCTATCCACAGGCACAACAGCACTGGGGATCTCTGCTTTCCCAGAGACTCAGCATGTCACGGTGCTCGTTCTCGGCAGAAACTTTTTCTGAAAAGACAAACTTACGGCTCCTTCTCCCACAAGGAAGGTGCCAGCCCTGAAAGCTCTTGCAGGTCTTCACTATCCCTCTGCAGCCTATCTTTAGCCGCAACAGCACTGGGGATCTCTGCTTTCCCAGACACTCAGCATGTCACGGTGCTCGTTCTCGGCAGAAACTTTTTCTGAAAAGGCAAACGTCTGGCTCCTTCTCCCACAAGGAAGGTGCCAGCCCTTAAAGATCTTGCTGGTCTTCACTATCCCTCTGCAGCCTATCTTTAGCCGCAACAGAACTGGGGATCTGTGCTTTCCCAGAGACTCCGCATGTCACGGTGCTCGTTCTCGGCAGAAACTTTTTCTGAAAAGGCAAACGTCTGGCTCCTTCTCCCACAAGGAAGGTGCCAGCCCTGAAAGCTCTTGCTGGTCTTCACTATCCCTCTGCAGCCTATCTTTAGCCGCAACAGAACTGGGGATCTGTGCTTTCCCAGAGACTCCGCATGTCACGGTGCTCGTTCTCGGCAGAAACTTTTTCTGAAAAGGCAAACGTCTGGCTCCTTCTCCCACAAGGAAGGTGCCAGCCCTGAAAGCTCTTGCTGGTCTTCACTATCCCTCTGCAGCCTATCTTTAGCCGCAACAGCACTGGGGATCTCTGCTTTCCCAGAGACTCAGCATGTCACGGTGCTCGTTCTCGGCAGAAACTTTTTCTGAAAAGGCAAACGTCTGGCTCCTTCTCCCACAAGGAAGGTGCCAGCCCTGAAAGCTCTTGCAGGTCTTCACTATCCCTCTGCAGCCTATCTTTAGCCGCAACAGCACTGGGGATCTCTGCTTTGCCAGAGACTCAGCATGTCACGGTGCTCGTTCTCGGCAGAAACTTTTTCTGAAAAGGCAAACGTCTGGCTCCTTCTCCCACAAGGAAGGTGCCAGCCCTTAAAGATCTTGCTGGTCTTCACTGTCCCCCTGCAGCTTATCCACAGGCACAACAGCACTGGGGATCTCTGCTTTCCCAGAGACTCCGCATGTCACGGTGCTCGTTCTCGGCAGAAACTTTTTCTGAAAAGGCAAACGTCTGGCTCCTTCTCCCACAAGGAAGGTGCCAGCCCTGAAAGCTCTTGCAGGTCTTCACTATCCCTCTGCAGCCTATCCACAGGCACAACAGCACTGGGGATCTCTGCTTTCCCAGAGACTCAGCATGTCACGGTGCTCGTTCTCGGCAGAAACTTTTTCTGAAAAGACAAACTTACGGCTCCTTCTCCCACAAGGAAGGTGCCAGCCCTGAAAGCTCTTGCTGGTCTTCACTATCCCTCTGCAGCCTATCTTTAGCCGCAACAGAACTGGGGATCTGTGCTTTCCCAGAGATTCAGCATCTTATGGTGCTCGCTTACGGCAGAGCGTTTTTCTGAAGAGGCAAACGTATGGCTCCATCTTCCACAAGGAAGGTGCCAGCCCTGAAAGCTCTTGCAGGTCTTCACTATCCCTCTGCAGCCTATCTTTAGACGCAACAGAACTGGGGATCTGTGCTTTCCCAGAGTCTCCGCATGTCACGGTGCTCGTTCTCGGCAGAAACTTTTTCTGAAAAGGCAAACGTCTGGCTCCTTCTCCCACAAGGAAGGTGCCAGCCCTGAAAGCTCTTGCAGGTCTTCACTATCCCTCTGCAGCCTATCTTTAGCCGCAACAGCACTGGGGATCTCTGCTTTCCCAGAGACTCAGCATGTCACGGTGCTCGTTCTCGGCAGAAACTTTTTCTGAAAAGGCAAACGTCTGGCTCCTTCTCCCACAAGGAAGGTGCCAGCCCTGAAAGCTCTTGCAGATCTTCACTATCCCTCTGCAGCCTATCCACAGGCACAACAGCACTGGGGATCTCTGCTTTCCCAGAGACTCAGCATGTCACGGTGCTCGTTCTCGGCAGAAACTTTTTCTGAAAAGGCAAACGTCTGGCTCCTTCTCCCACAAGGAAGGTGCCAGCCCTTAAAGATCTTGCTGGTCTTCACTATCCCTCTGCAGCCTATCTTTAGCCGCAACAGAACTGGGGATCTGTGCTTTCCCAGAGACTCCGCATGTCACGGTGCTCGTTCTCGGCAGAAACTTTTTCTGAAAAGGCAAACGTCTGGCTCCTTCTCCCACAAGGAAGGTGCCAGCCCTGAAAGCTCTTGCTGGTCTTCACTATCCCTCTGCAGCCTATCTTTAGCCGCAACAGAACTGGGGATCTGTGCTTTCCCAGAGACTCCGCATGTCACGGTGCTCGTTCTCGGCAGAAACTTTTTCTGAAAAGGCAAACGTCTGGCTCCTTCTCCCACAAGGAAGGTGCCAGCCCTGAAAGCTCTTGCTGGTCTTCACTATCCCTCTGCAGCCTATCTTTAGCCGCAACAGCACTGGGGATCTCTGCTTTCCCAGAGACTCAGCATGTCACGGTGCTCGTTCTCGGCAGAAACTTTTTCTGAAAAGGCAAACGTCTGGCTCCTTCTCCCACAAGGAAGGTGCCAGCCCTGAAAGCTCTTGCAGGTCTTCACTATCCCTCTGCAGCCTATCCACAGGCACAACAGCACTGGGGATCTCTGCTTTCCCAGAGACTCAGCATGTCACGGTGCTCGTTCTCGGCAGAAACTTTTTCTGAAAAGACAAACTTACGGCTCCTTCTCCCACAAGGAAGGTGCCAGCCCTGAAAGCTCTTGCTGGTCTTCACTATCCCTCTGCAGCCTATCCACAGGCACAACATCACTGGGGATCTCTGCTTTCCCAGAGACTCAGCATGTCACGGTGCTCGTTCTCGGCAGAAACTTTTTCTGAAAAGGCAAACGTCTGGCTCCTTCTCCCACAAGGAAGGTGCCAGCCCTGAAAGCTCTTGCAGGTCTTCACTATCCCTCTGCAGCCTATCTTTAGCCGCAACAGCACTGGGGATCTCTGCTTTCCCAGAGACTCAGCATGTCACGGTGCTCGTTCTCGGCAGAAACTTTTTCTGAAAAGGCAAACGTCTGGCTCCTTCTCCCACAAGGCAGGTGCCAGCCCTGAAAGATCTTGCAGGTCTTCACTATCCCTCTGCAGCCTATCTTTAGCCGCAACAGCACTGGGGATCTCTGCTTTCCCAGACACTCAGCATGTCACGGTGCTCGTTCTCGGCAGAAACTTTTTCTGAAAAGGCAAATGTCTGGCTCCTTCTCCCACAAGGAAGGTGCCAGCCCTGAAAGATCTTGCTGGTCTTCACTATCCCTCTGCAGGCTATCTTTAGCCGCAACAGCACTGGGGATCTCTGCTTTCCCAGAGACTCAGCATCTTATGGTGCTCGCTTACGGCAGAGCGTTTTTCTGAAGAGGCAAACGTCTGGCTCCATCTTCCACAAGGAAGGTGCCAGCCCTGAAAGCTCTTGCAGGTCTTCACTATCCCTCTGCAGCCTATCTTTAGCCGCAACAGCACTGGGGATCTCTGCTTTCCCAGAGACTCAGCATGTCACGGTGCTCGTTCTCGGCAGAAACTTTTTCTGAAAAGACAAACTTACGGCTCCTACTCCCACAAGGAAGGTGCCAGCCCTGAAAGATCTTGCTGGTCTTCACTATCCCTCTGCAGCCTATCTATAGCCGCAACAGCACTGGGGAGCTCTGCTTTCCCAGAGATTCAGCATCTTATGGTGCTCGCTTACGGCAGAGCGTTTTTCTGAAGAGGCAAACGTCTGTCTCCATCTTCCACAAGGAAGGTGCCAGCCCTGAAAGCTCTTGCAGGTCTTCACTATCCCTCTGCAGCCTATCTTTAGCCGCAACAGCACTGGGGATCTCTGCTTTCCCAGAGACTCAGCATGTCACGGTGCTCGTTCTCGGCAGAAACTTTTTCTGAAAAGGCAAACGTCTGGCTCCTTCTCCCACAAGGAAGGTGCCAGCCCTGAAAGCTCTTGCAGGTCTTCACTATCCCTCTGCAGCCTATCCACAGGCACAACAGCACTGGGGATCTCTGCTTTCCCAGAGACTCAGCATGTCACGGTGCTCGTTCTCGGCAGAAACTTTTTCTGAAAAGACAAACTTACGGCTCCTTCTCCCACAAGGAAGGTGCCAGCCCTGAAAGCTCTTGCAGGTCTTCACTATCCCTCTGCAGCCTATCTTTAGCCGCAACAGCACTGGGGATCTCTGCTTTCCCAGACACTCAGCATGTCACGGTGCTCGTTCTCGGCAGAAACTTTTTCTGAAAAGGCAAACGTCTGGCTCCTTCTCCCACAAGGAAGGTGCCAGCCCTTAAAGATCTTGCTGGTCTTCACTATCCCTCTGCAGCCTATCTTTAGCCGCAACAGAACTGGGGATCTGTGCTTTCCCAGAGACTCCGCATGTCACGGTGCTCGTTCTCGGCAGAAACTTTTTCTGAAAAGGCAAACGTCTGGCTCCTTCTCCCACAAGGAAGGTGCCAGCCCTGAAAGCTCTTGCTGGTCTTCACTATCCCTCTGCAGCCTATCTTTAGCCGCAACAGAACTGGGGATCTGTGCTTTCCCAGAGACTCCGCATGTCACGGTGCTCGTTCTCGGCAGAAACTTTTTCTGAAAAGGCAAACGTCTGGCTCCTTCTCCCACAAGGAAGGTGACAGCCCTGAAAATTCTTGCTGGTCTTCACTATCCCTCTGCAGCCTATCTTTAGCCGCAACAGCACTGGGGATCTCTGCTTTCCCAGAGACTCAGCATGTCACGGTGCTCGTTCTTGGCAGAAACTTTTTCTGAAAAGGCAAACGTCTGGCTCCTTCTCCCACAAGGAAGGTGCCAGCCCTGAAAGCTCTTGCAGGTCTTCACTATCCCTCTGCAGCCTATCTTTAGCCGCAACAGCACTGGGGATCTCTGCTTTCCCAGAGACTCAGCATGTCACGGTGCTCGTTCTCGGCAGAAACTTATTCTGAAAAGGCAAACGTCTGGCTCCTTCTCCCACAAGGAAGGTGCCAGCCCTTAAAGATCTTGCTGGTCTTCACTGTCCCCCTGCAGCTTATCCACAGGCACAACAGCACTGGGGATCTCTGCTTTCCCAGAGACTCCGCATGTCACGGTGCTCGTTCTCGGCAGAAACTTTTTCTGAAAAGGCAAACGTCTGGCTCCTTCTCCCACAAGGAAGGTGCCAGCCCTGAAAGCTCTTGCAGGTCTTCACTATCCCTCTGCAGCCTATCCACAGGCACAACAGCACTGGGGATCTCTGCTTTCCCAGAGACTCCGCATGTCACGGTGCTCGTTCTCGGCAGAAACTTTTTCTGAAAAGGCAAACGTCTGGCTCCTTCTCCCACAAGGAAGGTGCCAGCCCTGAAAGCTCTTGCAGATCTTCACTATCCCTCTGCAGCCTATCCACAGGCACAACAGCACTGGGGATCTCTGCTTTCCCAGAGACTCAGCATGTCACGGTGCTCGTTCTCGGCAGAAACTTTTTCTGAAAAGACAAACTTACGGCTCCTTCTCCCACAAGGAAGGTGCCAGCCCTGAAAGCTCTTGCAGGTCTTCACTATCCCTCTGCAGCCTATCTTTAGCCGCAACAGCACTGGGGATCTCTGCTTTCCCAGACACTCAGCATGTCACGGTGCTCGTTCTCGGCAGAAACTTTTTCTGAAAAGGCAAACGTCTGGCTCCTTCTCCCACAAGGAAGGTGCCAGCCCTTAAAGATCTTGCTGGTCTTCACTATCCCTCTGCAGCCTATCTTTAGCCGCAACAGAACTGGGGATCTGTGCTTTCCCAGAGACTCCGCATGTCACGGTGCTCGTTCTCGGCAGAAACTTTTTCTGAAAAGGCAAACGTCTGGCTCCTTCTCCCACAAGGAAGGTGCCAGCCCTGAAAGCTCTTGCTGGTCTTCACTATCCCTCTGCAGCCTATCTTTAGCCGCAACAGAACTGGGGATCTGTGCTTTCCCAGAGACTCCGCATGTCACGGTGCTCGTTCTCGGCAGAAACTTTTTCTGAAAAGGCAAACGTCTGGCTCCTTCTCCCACAAGGAAGGTGCCAGCCCTGAAAGCTCTTGCTGGTCTTCACTATCCCTCTGCAGCCTATCTTTAGCCGCAACAGCACTGGGGATCTCTGCTTTCCCAGAGACTCAGCATGTCACGGTGCTCGTTCTCCGCAGAAACTTTTTCTGAAAAGGCAAACGTCTGGCTCCTTCTCCCACAAGGAAGGTGCCAGCCCTGAAAGCTCTTGCAGGTCTTCACTATCCCTCTGCAGCCTATCTTTAGCCGCAACAGCACTGGGGATCTCTGCTTTCCCAGAGACTCAGCATGTCACGGTGCTCGTTCTCGGCAGAAACTTTTTCTGAAAAGGCAAACGTCTGGCTCCTTCTCCCACAAGGAAGGTGCCAGCCCTTAAAGATCTTGCTGGTCTTCACTGTCCCCCTGCAGCTTATCTTCAGGCACAACAGCACTGGGGATCTCTGCTTTCCCAGAGACTCCGCATGTCACGGTGCTCGTTCTCGGCAGAAACTTTTTCTGAAAAGGCAAACGTCTGGCTCCTTCTCCCACAAGGAAGGTGCCAGCCCTGAAAGCTCTTGCAGGTCTTCACTATCCCTCTGCAGCCTATCCACAGGCACAACAGCACTGGGGATCTCTGCTTTCCCAGAGACTCAGCATGTCACGGTGCTCGTTCTCGGCAGAAACTTTTTCTGAAAAGACAAACTTACGGCTCCTTCTCCCACAAGGAAGGTGCCAGCCCTGAAAGCTCTTGCAGGTCTTCACTATCCCTCTGCAGCCTATCTTTAGCCGCAACAGCACTGGGGATCTCTGCTTTCCCAGAGACTCAGCATGTCACGGTGCTCGTTCTCGGCAGAAACTTTTTCTGAAAAGGCAAACGTCTGGCTCCTTCTCCCACAAGGAAGGTGCCAGCCCTGAAAGCTCTTGCAGGTCTTCACTATCCCTCTGCAGCCTATCCACAGGCACAACAGCACTGGGGATCTCTGCTTTCCCAGAGACTCAGCATGTCACGGTGCTCGTTCTCGGCAGAAACTTTTTCTGAAAAGACAAACTTACGGCTCCTTCTCCCACAAGGAAGGTGCCAGCCCTGAAAGCTCTTGCTGGTCTTCACTATCCCTCTGCAGCCTATCCACAGGCACAACATCACTGGGGATCTCTGCTTTCCCAGAGACTCAGCATGTCACGGTGCTCGTTCTCGGCAGAAACTTTTTCTGAAAAGGCAAACGTCTGGCTCCTTCTCCCACAAGGAAGGTGCCAGCCCTGAAAGCTCTTGCAGGTCTTCACTATCCCTCTGCAGCCTATCTTTAGCCGCAACAGAACTGGGGATCTGTGCTTTCCCAGAGTCTCCGCATGTCACGGTGCTCGTTCTCGGCAGAAACTTTTTCTGAAAAGGCAAACGTCTGGCTCCTTCTCCCACAAGGAAGGTGCCAGCCCTGAATGATCTTGCAGGTCTTCACTATCCCTCTGCAGCCTATCTTTAGCCGCAACAGCACTGGGGATCTCTGCTTTCCCAGAGACTCCGCATGTCACGGTGCTCGTTCTCGGCAGAAACTTTTTCTGAAAAGGCAAACGTCTGGCTCCTTCTCCCACAAGGAAGGTGCCAGCCCTGAAAGCTCTTGCAGATCTTCACTATCCCTCTGCAGCCTATCCACAGGCACAACAGCACTGGGGATCTCTGCTTTCCCAGAGACTCAGCATGTCACGGTGCTCGTTCTCGGCAGAAACTTTTTCTGAAAAGACAAACTTACGGCTCCTTCTCCCACAAGGAAGGTGCCAGCCCTGAAAGCTCTTGCAGGTCTTCACTATCCCTCTGCAGCCTATCTTTAGCCGCAACAGCACTGGGGATCTCTGCTTTCCCAGACACTCAGCATGTCACGGTGCTCGTTCTCGGCAGAAACTTTTTCTGAAAAGGCAAACGTCTGGCTCCTTCTCCCACAAGGAAGGTGCCAGCCCTTAAAGATCTTGCTGGTCTTCACTATCCCTCTGCAGCCTATCTTTAGCCGCAACAGAACTGGGGATCTGTGCTTTCCCAGAGACTCCGCATGTCACGGTGCTCGTTCTCGGCAGAAACTTTTTCTGAAAAGGCAAACGTCTGGCTCCTTCTCCCACAAGGAAGGTGCCAGCCCTGAAAGCTCTTGCTGGTCTTCACTATCCCTCTGCAGCCTATCTTTAGCCGCAACAGAACTGGGGATCTGTGCTTTCCCAGAGACTCCGCATGTCACGGTGCTCGTTCTCGGCAGAAACTTTTTCTGAAAAGGCAAACGTCTGGCTCCTTCTCCCACAAGGAAGGTGCCAGCCCTGAAAGCTCTTGCTGGTCTTCACTATCCCTCTGCAGCCTATCTTTAGCCGCAACAGCACTGGGGATCTCTGCTTTCCCAGAGACTCAGCATGTCACGGTGCTCGTTCTCCGCAGAAACTTTTTCTGAAAAGGCAAACGTCTGGCTCCTTCTCCCACAAGGAAGGTGCCAGCCCTGAAAGCTCTTGCAGGTCTTCACTATCCCTCTGCAGCCTATCCACAGGCACAACAGCACTGGCGATCTCTGCTTTCCCAGAGACTCAGCATGTCACGGTGCTCGTTCTCGGCAGAAACTTTTTCTGAAAAGGCAAACGTCTGGCTCCTTCTCCCACAAGGAAGGTGCCAGCCCTTAAAGATCTTGCTGGTCTTCACTGTCCCCCTGCAGCTTATCCACAGGCACAACAGCACTGGGGATCTCTGCTTTCCCAGAGACTCCGCATGTCACGGTGCTCGTTCTCGGCAGAAACTTTTTCTGAAAAGGCAAACGTCTGGCTCCTTCTCCCACAAGGAAGGTGCCAGCCCTGAATGATCTTGCAGGTCTTCACTATCCCTCTGCAGCCTATCTTTAGCCGCAACAGCACTGGGGATCTCTGCTTTCCCAGAGACTCCGCATGTCACGGTGCTCGTTCTCGGCAGAAACTTTTTCTGAAAAGGCAAACGTCTGGCTCCTTCTCCCACAAGGAAGGTGCCAGCCCTGAAAGCTCTTGCAGGTCTTCACTATCCCTCTGCAGCCTATCCACAGGCACAACAGCACTGGGGATCTCTGCTTTCCCAGAGACTCAGCATGTCACGGTGCTCGTTCTCGGCAGAAACTTATTCTGAAAAGGCAAACGTCTGGCTCCTTCTCCCACAAGGAAGGTGCCAGCCCTGAAAGCTCTTGCTGGTCTTCACTATCCCTCTGCAGCCTATCTTTAGCCGCAACAGAACTGGGGATCTGTGCTTTCCCAGAGACTCCGCATGTCACGGTGCTCGTTCTCGGCAGAAACTTTTTCTGAAAAGGCAAACGTCTGGCTCCTTCTCCCACAAGGAAGGTGCCAGCCCTGAAAGCTCTTGCAGGTCTTCACTATCCCTCTGCAGCCTATCTTTAGCCGCAACAGCACTGGGGATCTCTGCTTTCCCAGAGACTCAGCATGTCACGGTGCTCGTTCTCGGCAGAAACTTTTTCTGAAAAGGCAAACGTCTGGCTCCTTCTCCCACAAGGAAGGTGCCAGCCCTGAAAGCTCTTGCAGGTCTTCACTATCCCTCTGCAGCCTATCCACAGGCACAACAGCACTGGGGATCTCTGCTTTCCCAGAGACTCAGCATGTCACGGTGCTCGTTCTCGGCAGAAACTTTTTCTGAAAAGACAAACTTACGGCTCCTTCTCCCACAAGGAAGGTGCCAGCCCTGAAAGCTCTTGCTGGTCTTCACTATCCCTCTGCAGCCTATCCACAGGCACAACATCACTGGGGATCTCTGCTTTCCCAGAGACTCAGCATGTCACGGTGCTCGTTCTCGGCAGAAACTTTTTCTGAAAAGGCAAACGTCTGGCTCCTTCTCCCACAAGGAAGGTGCCAGCCCTGAAAGCTCTTGCAGGTCTTCACTATCCCTCTGCAGCCTATCTTTAGCCGCAACAGAACTGGGGATCTGTGCTTTCCCAGAGTCTCCGCATGTCACGGTGCTCGTTCTCGGCAGAAACTTTTTCTGAAAAGGCAAACGTCTGGCTCCTTCTCCCACAAGGAAGGTGCCAGCCCTGAAAGATCTTGCAGGTCTTCACTATCCCTCTGCAGCCTATCTTTAGCCGCAACAGCACTGGGGATCTCTGCTTTCCCAGAGACTCCGCATGTCACGGTGCTCGTTCTCGGCAGAAACTTTTTCTGAAAAGGCAAACGTCTGGCTCCTTCTCCCACAAGGAAGGTGCCAGCCCTGAAAGCTCTTGCAGATCTTCACTATCCCTCTTCAGCCTATCCACAGGCACAACAGCACTGGGGATCTCTGCTTTCCCAGAGACTCAGCATGTCACGGTGCTCGTTCTCGGCAGAAACTTTTTCTGAAAAGACAAACTTACGGCTCCTTCTCCCACAAGGAAGGTGCCAGCCCTGAAAGCTCTTGCAGGTCTTCACTATCCCTCTGCAGCCTATCTTTAGCCGCAACAGCACTGGGGATCTCTGCTTTCCCAGACACTCAGCATGTCACGGTGCTCGTTCTCGGCAGAAACTTTTTCTGAAAAGGCAAACGTCTGGCTCCTTCTCCCACAAGGAAGGTGCCAGCCCTTAAAGATCTTGCTGGTCTTCACTATCCCTCTGCAGCCTATCTTTAGCCGCAACAGAACTGGGGATCTGTGCTTTCCCAGAGACTCCGCATGTCACGGTGCTCGTTCTCGGCAGAAACTTTTTCTGAAAAGGCAAACGTCTGGCTCCTTCTCCCACAAGGAAGGTGCCAGCCCTGAAAGCTCTTGCTGGTCTTCACTATCCCTCTGCAGCCTATCTTTAGCCGCAACAGAACTGGGGATCTGTGCTTTCCCAGAGACTCCGCATGTCACGGTGCTCGTTCTCGGCAGAAACTTTTTCTGAAAAGGCAAACGTCTGGCTCCTTCTCCCACGAGGAAGGTGCCAGCCCTGAAAGCTCTTTCAGGTCTTCACTATCCCTCTGCAGCCTATCTTTAGCCGCAACAGCACTGGGGATCTCTGCTTTCCCAGAGACTCAGCATGTCACGGTGCTCGTTCTCCGCAGAAACTTTTTCTGAAAAGGCAAACGTCTGGCTCCTTCTCCCACAAGGAAGGTGCCAGCCCTGAAAGCTCTTGCAGGTCTTCACTATCCCTCTGCAGCCTATCTTTAGCCGCAACAGCACTGGGGATCTCTGCTTTCCCAGAGACTCAGCATGTCACGGTGCTCGTTCTCGGCAGAAACTTTTTCTGAAAAGGCAAACGTCTGGCTCCTTCTCCCACAAGGAAGGTGCCAGCCCTTAAAGATCTTGCTGGTCTTCACTGTCCCCCTGCAGCTTATCCACAGGCACAACAGCACTAGGGATCTCTGCTTTCCCAGAGACTCCGCATGTCACGGTGCTCGTTCTCGGCAGAAACTTTTTCTGAAAAGGCAAACGTCTGGCTCCTTCTCCCACAAGGAAGGTGCCAGCCCTGAAAGCTCTTGCAGGTCTTCACTATCCCTCTGCAGCCTATCCACAGGCACAACAGCACTGGGGATCTCTGCTTTCCCAGAGACTCAGCATGTCACGGTGCTCGTTCTCGGCAGAAACTTTTTCTGAAAAGACAAACTTACGGCTCCTTCTCCCACAAGGAAGGTGCCAGCCCTGAAAGCTCTTGCAGGTCTTCACTATCCCTCTGCAGCCTATCTTTAGCCGCAACAGCACTGGGGATCTCTGCTTTCCCAGAGACTCAGCATGTCACGGTGCTCGTTCTCGGCAGAAACTTTTTCTGAAAAGGCAAACGTCTGGCTCCTTCTCCCACAAGGAAGGTGCCAGCCCTGAAAGCTCTTGCAGGTCTTCACTATCCCTCTGCAGCCTATCCACAGGCACAACAGCACTGGCGATCTCTGCTTTCCCAGAGACTCAGCATGTCACGGTGCTCGTTCTCGGCAGAAACTTTTTCTGAAAAGGCAAACGTCTGGCTCCTTCTCCCACAAGGAAGGTGCCAGCCCTGAAAGCTCTTGCTGGTCTTCACTATCCCTCTGCAGCCTATCCACAGGCACAACATCACTGGGGATCTCTGCTTTCCCAGAGACTCAGCATGTCACGGTGCTCGTTCTCGGCAGAAACTTTTTCTGAAAAGGCAAACGTCTGGCTCCTTCTCCCACAAGGAAGGTGCCAGCCCTGAAAGCTCTTGCAGGTCTTCACTATCCCTCTGCAGCCTATCTTTAGCCTCAACAGAACTGGGGATCTGTGCTTTCCCAGAGTCTCCGCATGTCACGGTGCTCGTTCTCGGCAGAAACTTTTTCTGAAAAGGCAAACGTCTGGCTCCTTCTCCCACAAGGAAGGTGCCAGCCCTGAATGATCTTGCAGGTCTTCACTATCCCTCTGCAGCCTATCTTTAGCCGCAACAGCACTGGGGATCTCTGCTTTCCCAGAGACTCAGCATGTCACGGTGCTCGTTCTCGGCAGAAACTTTTTCTGAAAAGGCAAACGTCTGGCTCCTTCTCCCACAAGGAAGGTGCCAGCCCTGAAAGCTCTTGCAGGTCTTCACTATCCCTCTGCAGCCTATCTTTAGCCGCAACAGCACTGGGGATCTCTGCTTTCCCAGAGACTCAGCATGTCACGGTGCTCGTTCTCGGCAGAAACTTTTTCTGAAAAGGCAAACGTCTGGCTCCTTCTCCCACAAGGAAGGTGCCAGCCCTTAAAGATCTTGCTGGTCTTCACTGTCCCCCTGCAGCTTATCCACAGGCACAACAGCACTGGGGATCTCTGCTTTCCCAGAGACTCCGCATGTCACGGTGCTCGTTCTCGGCAGAAACTTTTTCTGAAAAGGCAAACGTCTGGCTCCTTCTCCCACAAGGAAGGTGCCAGCCCTGAAAGCTCTTGCAGGTCTTCACTATCCCTCTGCAGCCTATCCACAGGCACAACAGCACTGGGGATCTCTGCTTTCCCAGAGACTCAGCATGTCACGGTGCTCGTTCTCGGCAGAAACTTTTTCTGAAAAGACAAACTTACGGCTCCTTCTCCCACAAGGAAGGTGCCAGCCCTGAAAGCTCTTGCTGGTCTTCACTATCCCTCTGCAGCCTATCCACAGGCACAACATCACTGGGGATCTCTGCTTTCCCAGAGACTCAGCATGTCACGGTGCTCGTTCTCGGCAGAAACTTTTTCTGAAAAGGCAAACGTCTGGCTCCTTCTCCCACAAGGAAGGTGCCAGCCCTGAAAGCTCTTGCAGGTCTTCACTATCCCTCTGCAGCCTATCTTTAGCCGCAACAGCACTGGGGATCTCTGCTTTCCCAGAGACTCAGCATGTCACGGTGCTCGTTCTCGGCAGAAACTTTTTCTGAAAAGGCAAACGTCTGGCTCCTTCTCCCACAAGGCAGGTGCCAGCCCTGAAAGATCTTGCAGGTCTTCACTATCCCTCTGCAGCCTATCTTTAGCCGCAACAGCACTGGGGATCTCTGCTTTCCCAGACACTCAGCATGTCACGGTGCTCGTTCTCGGCAGAAACTTTTTCTGAAAAGGCAAATGTCTGGCTCCTTCTCCCACAAGGAAGGTGCCAGCCCTGAAAGATCTTGCTGGTCTTCACTATCCCTCTGCAGGCTATCTTTAGCCGCAACAGCACTGGGGATCTCTGCTTTCCCAGAGATTCAGCATCTTATGGTGCTCGCTTACGGCAGAGCGTTTTTCTGAAGAGGCAAACGTCTGGCTCCATCTTCCACAAGGAAGGTGCCAGCCCTGAAAGCTCTTGCAGGTCTTCACTATCCCTCTGCAGCCTATCTTTAGCCGCAACAGCACTGGGGATCTCTGCTTTCCCAGAGACTCAGCATGTCACGGTGCTCGTTCTCGGCAGAAACTTTTTCTGAAAACACAAACTTACGGCTCCTTCTCCCACAAGGAAGGTGCCAGCCCTGAAAGATCTTGCTGGTCTTCACTATCCCTCTGCAGCCTATCTATAGCCGCAACAGCACTGGGGAGCTCTGCTTTCCCAGAGATTCAGCATCTTATGGTGCTCGCTTACGGCAGAGCGTTTTTCTGAAGAGGCAAACGTCTGTCTCCATCTTCCACAAGGAAGGTGCCAGCCCTGAAAGCTCTTGCAGGTCTTCACTATCCCTCTGCAGCCTATCTTTAGCCGCAACAGCACTGGGGATCTCTGCTTTCCCAGAGACTCAGCATGTCACGGTGCTCGTTCTCGGCAGAAACTTTTTCTGAAAAGGCAAACGTCTGGCTCCTTCTCCCAAAAGGAAGGTGCCAGCCCTTAAAGATCTTGCTGGTCTTCACCGTCCCCCTGCAGCCTATCCACAGGCACAACAGCACTGGGGATCTCTGCTTTCCCAGAGACTCCGCATGTCACGGTGCTCGTTCTCGGCAGAAACTTTTTCTGAAAAGACAAACTTACGGCTCCTTCTCCCACAAGGAAGGTGCCAGCCCTGAAAGCTCTTGCTGGTCTTCACTATCCCTCTGCAGCCTATCTTTAGCCGCAACAGAACTGGGGATCTGTGCTTTCCCAGAGACTCCGCATGTCACGGTGCTCGTTCTCGGCAGAAACTTTTTCTGAAAAGGCAAACGTCTGGCTCCTTCTCCCACAAGGAAGGTGCCAGCCCTGAAAGATCTTGCAGGTCTTCACTATCCCTCTGCAGCCTATCTTTAGCCGCAACAGCACTGGGGATCTCTGCTTTCCCAGAGACTCAGCATGTCACGGTGCTCGTTCTCGGCAGAAACTTTTTCTGAAAAGGCAAACGTCTGGCTCCTTCTCCCACAAGGAAGGTGCCAGCCCTGAAAGCTCTTGCAGATCTTCACTATCCCTCTGCAGCCTATCCACAGGCACAACAGCACTGGGGATCTCTGCTTTCCCAGAGACTCAGCATGTCACGGTGCTCGTTCTCGGCAGAAACTTTTTCTGAAAAGACAAACTTACGGCTCCTTCTCCCACAAGGAAGGTGCCAGCCCTGAAAGCTCTTGCAGGTCTTCACTATCCCTCTGCAGCCTATCTTTAGCCGCAACAGCACTGGGGATCTCTGCTTTCCCAGAGACTCAGCATGTCACGGTGCTCGTTCTCGGCAGAAACTTTTTCTGAAAAGGCAAACGTCTGGCTCCTTCTCCCACAAGGAAGGTGCCAGCCCTTAAAGATCTTGCTGGTCTTCACTATCCCTCTGCAGCCTATCTTTAGCCGCAACAGAACTGGGGATCTGTGCTTTCCCAGAGACTCCGCATGTCACGGTGCTCGTTCTCGGCAGAAACTTTTTCTGAAAAGGCAAACGTCTGGCTCCTTCTCCCACAAGGAAGGTGCCAGCCCTGAAAGCTCTTGC
Source organism: Astur gentilis (assembly GCF_929443795.1). Taxonomy (NCBI): domain Eukaryota; kingdom Metazoa; phylum Chordata; class Aves; order Accipitriformes; family Accipitridae; genus Astur; species Astur gentilis. The sequence goes on from NW_026061175.1 coordinate 519,726, forward strand.
TGGTCTTCACTATCCCTCTGCAGCCTATCTTTAGCCGCAACAGAACTGGGGATCTGTGCTTTCCCAGAGACTCCGCATGTCACGGTGCTCGTTCTCGGCAGAAACTTTTTCTGAAAAGGCAAACGTCTGGCTCCTTCTCCCACAAGGAAGGTGCCAGCCCTGAAAGCTCTTGCTGGTCTTCACTATCCCTCTGCAGCCTATCTTTAGCCGCAACAGCACTGGGGATCTCTGCTTTCCCAGAGACTCAGCATGTCACGGTGCTCGTTCTCGGCAGAAACTTTTTCTGAAAAGGCAAACGTCTGGCTCCTTCTCCCACAAGGAAGGTGCCAGCCCTGAAAGCTCTTGCAGGTCTTCACTATCCCTCTGCAGCCTATCTTTAGCCGCAACAGCACTGGGGATCTCTGCTTTCCCAGAGACTCAGCATGTCACGGTGCTCGTTCTCGGCAGAAACTTTTTCTGAAAAGGCAAACGTCTGGCTCCTTCTCCCACAAGGAAGGTGCCAGCCCTGAAAGCTCTTGCAGGTCTTCACTATCCCTCTGCAGCCTATCCACAGGCACAACAGCACTGGGGATCTCTGCTTTCCCAGAGACTCAGCATGTCACGGTGCTCGTTCTCGGCAGAAACTTTTTCTGAAAAGACAAACTTACGGCTCCTTCTCCCACAAGGAAGGTGCCAGCCCTGAAAGCTCTTGCTGGTCTTCACTATCCCTCTGCAGCCTATCCACAGGCACAACATCACTGGGGATCTCTGCTTTCCCAGAGACTCAGCATGTCACGGTGCTCGTTCTCGGCAGAAACTTTTTCTGAAAAGGCAAACGTCTGGCTCCTTCTCCCACAAGGAAGGTGCCAGCCCTGAAAGCTCTTGCAGGTCTTCACTATCCCTCTGCAGCCTATCTTTAGCCGCAACAGAACTGGGGATCTGTGCTTTCCCAGAGTCTCCGCATGTCACGGTGCTCGTTCTCGGCAGAAACTTTTTCTGAAAAGGCAAACGTCTGGCTCCTTCTCCCACAAGGAAGGTGCCAGCCCTGAATGATCTTGCAGGTCTTCACTATCCCTCTGCAGCCTATCTTTAGCCGCAACAGCACTGGGGATCTCTGCTTTCCCAGAGACTCAGCATGTCACGGTGCTCGTTCTCGGCAGAAACTTTTTCTGAAAAGGCAAACGTCTGGCTCCTTCTCCCACAAGGAAGGTGCCAGCCCTGAAAGCTCTTGCAGGTCTTCACTATCCCTCTGCAGCCTATCTTTAGCCGCAACAGCACTGGGGATCTCTGCTTTCCCAGAGACTCAGCATGTCACGGTGCTCGTTCTCGGCAGAAACTTTTTCTGAAAAGGCAAACGTCTGGATCCTTCTCCCACAAGGAAGGTGCCAGCCCTTAAAGATCTTGCTGGTCTTCACTGTCCCCCTGCAGCTTATCCACAGGCACAACAGCACTGGGGATCTCTGCTTTCCCAGAGACTCCGCATGTCACGGTGCTCGTTCTCGGCAGAAACTTTTTCTGAAAAGGCAAACGTCTGGCTCCTTCTCCCACAAGGAAGGTGCCAGCCCTGAAAGCTCTTGCAGGTCTTCACTATCCCTCTGCAGCCTATCCACAGGCACAACAGCACTGGGGATCTCTGCTTTCCCAGAGACTCAGCATGTCACGGTGCTCGTTCTCGGCAGAAACTTTTTCTGAAAAGACAAACTTACGGCTCCTTCTCCCACAAGGAAGGTGCCAGCCCTGAAAGCTCTTGCTGGTCTTCACTATCCCTCTGCAGCCTATCCACAGGCACAACATCACTGGGGATCTCTGCTTTCCCAGAGACTCAGCATGTCACGGTGCTCGTTCTCGGCAGAAACTTTTTCTGAAAAGGCAAACGTCTGGCTCCTTCTCCCACAAGGAAGGTGCCAGCCCTGAAAGCTCTTGCAGGTCTTCACTATCCCTCTGCAGCCTATCTTTAGCCGCAACAGAACTGGGGATCTGTGCTTTCCCAGAGACTCCGCATGTCACGGTGCTCGTTCTCGGCAGAAACTTTTTCTGAAAAGGCAAACGTCTGGCTCCTTCTCCCACAAGGAAGGTGCCAGCCCTGAAAGCTCTTGCAGGTCTTCACTATCCCTCTGCAGCCTATCTTTAGCCGCAACAGCACTGGGGATCTCTGCTTTCCCAGAGACTCAGCATGTCACGGTGCTCGTTCTCGGCAGAAACTTTTTCTGAAAAGGCAAATGTCTGGCTCCTTCTCCCACAAGGAAGGTGCCAGCCCTGAAAGATCTTGCTGGTCTTCACTATCCCTCTGCAGGCTATCTTTAGCCGCAACAGCACTGGGGATCTCTGCTTTCCCAGAGATTCAGCATCTTATGGTGCTCGCTTACGGCAGAGCGTTTTTCTGAAGAGGCAAACGTCTGGCTCCATCTTCCACAAGGAAGGTGCCAGCCCTGAAAGCTCTTGCAGGTCTTCACTATCCCTCTGCAGCCTATCTTTAGCCGCAACAGCACTGGGGATCTCTGCTTTCCCAGAGACTCAGCATGTCACGGTGCTCGTTCTCGGCAGAAACTTTTTCTGAAAAGACAAACTTACGGCTCCTTCTCCCACAAGGAAGGTGCCAGCCCTTAAAGATCTTGCTGGTCTTCACTATCCCTCTGCAGCCTATCTATAGCCGCAACAGCACTGGGGAGCTCTGCTTTCCCAGAGATTCAGCATCTTATGGTGCTCGCTTACGGCAGAGCGTTTTTCTGAAGAGGCAAACGTCTGTCTCCATCTTCCACAAGGAAGGTGCCAGCCCTGAAAGCTCTTGCAGGTCTTCACTATCCCTCTGCAGCCTATCTTTAGCCGCAACAGCACTGGGGATCTCTGCTTTCCCAGAGACTCAGCATGTCACGGTGCTCGTTCTCGGCAGAAACTTTTTCTGAAAAGTCAAACGTCTGGCTCCTTCTCCCACAAGGAAGGTGCCAGCCCTTAAAGATCTTGCTGGTCTTCACCGTCCCCCTGCAGCCTATCCACAGGCTCAACAGCACTGGGGATCTCTGCTTTCCCAGAGACTCCGCATGTCACGGTGCTCGTTCTCGGCAGAAACTTTTTCTGAAAAGACAAACTTACGGCTCCTTCTCCCACAAGGAAGGTGCCAGCCCTGAAAGCTCTTGCTGGTCTTCACTATCCCTCTGCAGCCTATCTTTAGCCGCAACAGAACTGGGGATCTGTGCTTTCCCAGAGACTCAGCATGTCACGGTGCTCGTTCTCGGCAGAAACTTTTTCTGAAAAGGCAAACGTCTGGCTCCTTCTCCCACAAGGAAGGTGCCAGCCCTGAAAGATCTTGCAGGTCTTCACTATCCCTCTGCAGCCTATCTTTAGCCGCAACAGAACTGGGGATCTGTGCTTTCCCAGAGACTCAGCATGTCACGGTGCTCGTTCTCGGCAGAAACTTTTTCTGAAAAGGCAAACGTCTGGCTCCTTTTCCCACAAGGAAGGTGCCAGCCCTGAAAGATCTTGCTGGTCTTCACCGTCCCCCTGCAGCCTATCCACAGGCACAACATCACTGGGGATCTCTGCTTTCCCAGAGACTCAGCATGTCACGGTGCTCGTTCTCGGCAGAAACTTTTTCTGAAAAGGCAAATGTCTGGCTCCTTCTCCCACAAGGAAGGTGCCAGCCCTGAAAGCTCTTGCTGGTCTTCACTATCCCTCTGCAGCCTATCTTTAGCCGCAACAGAACTGGGGATCTGTGCTTTCCCAGAGACTCCGCATGTCACGGTGCTCGTTCTCGGCAGAAACTTTTTCTGAAAAGGCAAACGTCTGGCTCCTTCTCCCACAAGGAAGGTGCCAGCCCTGAAAGCTCTTGCAGGTCTTCACTATCCCTCTGCAGCCTATCTTTAGCCGCAACAGCACTGGGGATCTCTGCTTTCCCAGAGACTCAGCATGTCACGGTGCTCGTTCTCAGCAGAAACTTTTTCTGAAAAGGCAAACGTCTGGCTCCTTCTCCCACAAGGAAGGTGCCAGCCCTGAAAGCTCTTGCAGGTCTTCACTATCCCTCTGCAGCCTATCCACAGGCACAACAGCACTGGGGATCTCTGCTTTCCCAGACACTCAGCATGTCACGGTGCTCGTTCTCGGCAGAAACTTTTTCTGAAAAGACAAACTTACGGCTCCTTCTCCCACAAGGAAGGTGCCAGCCCTGAAAGCTCTTGCTGGTCTTCACTATCCCTCTGCAGCCTATCTTTAGCCGCAACAGCACTGGGGATCTGTGCTTTCCCAGAGACTCAGCATGTCACGGTGCTCGTTCTCGGCAGAAACTTTTTCTGAAAAGGCAAACGTCTGGCTCCTTCTCCCACAAGGAAGGTGCCAGCCCTGAAAGCTCTTGCAGATCTTCACTATCCCTCTGCAGCCTATCCACAGGCACAACAGCACTGGGGATCTCTGCTTTCCCAGAGACTCAGCATGTCACGGTGCTCGTTCTCGGCAGAAACTTTTTCTGAAAAGGCAAACGTCTGGCTCCTTCTCCCACAAGGAAGGTGCCAGCCCTGAAAGCTCTTGCTGGTCTTCACTATCCCTCTGCAGCCTATCTTTAGCCGCAACAGCACTGGGGATCTCTGCTTTCCCAGAGACTCAGCATGTCACGGTGCTCGTTCTCGGCAGAAACTTTTTCTGAAAAGGCAAATGTCTGGCTCCTTCTCCCACAAGGAAGGTGCCAGCCCTGAAAGCTCTTGCTGGTCTTCACTATCCCTCTGCAGCCTATCTTTAGCCGCAACAGAACTGGGGCTCTGTGCTTTCCCAGAGACTCCGCATGTCACGGTGCTCGTTCTCGGCAGAAACTTTTTCTGAAAAGGCAAACGTCTGGCTCCTTCTCCCACAAGGAAGGTGCCAGCCCTGAAAGCTCTTGCTGGTCTTCACCATCCCCCCGCAGCCTATCCACAGGCACAACAGCACTGGGGATCTCTGCTTTCCCAGAGACTCCGCATGTCACGGTGCTCGTTCTCGGCAGAAACTTTTTCTGAAAAGGCAAACGTCTGGCTCCTTCTCCCACAAGGAAGGTGCCAGCCCTGAAAGCTCTTGCAGGTCTTCACTATTCCTCTGCAGCCTATCCACAAGCACAACAGCACTGGGGATCTCTGCTTTCCCAGAGACTCAGCATGTCACGGTGCTCGTTCTCGGCAGAAACTTTTTCTGAAAAGACAAACTTACGGCTCCTTCTCCCACAAGGAAGGTGCCAGCCCTGAAAGATCTTGCAGGTCTTCACTATCCCTCTGCAGCCTATCTTTAGCCGCAACAGCACTGGGGATCTCTGCTTTCCCAGAGACTCAGCATGTCACGGTGCTCGTTCTCGGCAGAAACTTTTTCTGAAAAGGCAAACGTCTGGCTCCTTCTCCCACAAGGCAGGTGCCAGCCCTGAAAGATCTTGCAGGTCTTCACTATCCCTCTGCAGCCTATCTTTAGCCGCAACAGCACTGGGGATCTCTGATTTCCCAGACACTCAGCATGTCACGGTGCTCGTTTTCGGCAGAAACTTTTTCTGAAAAGGCAAATGTCTGGCTCCTTCTCCCACAAGGAAGGTGCCAGCCCTGAAAGATCTTGCTGGTCTTCACTATCCCTCTGCAGGCTATCTTTAGCCGCAACAGCACTGGGGATCTCTGCTTTCCCAGAGATTCAGCATCTTATGGTGCTCGCTTACGGCAGAGCGTTTTTCTGAAGAGGCAAACGTATGGCTCCATCTTCCACAAGGAAGGTGCCAGCCCTGAAAGCTCTTGCAGGTCTTCACTATCCCTCTGCAGCCTATCTTTAGCCGCAACAGCACTGGGGATCTCTGCTTTCCCAGAGACTCAGCATGTCACGGTGCTCGTTCTCGGCAGAAACTTTTTCTGAAAAGACAAACTTACGGCTCCTTCTCCCACAAGGAAGGTGCCAGCCCTGAAAGCTCTTGCAGGTCTTCACTATCCCTCTGCAGCCTATCTTTAGCCGCAACAGAACTGGGGATCTGTGCTTTCCCAGAGACTCCGCATGTCACGGTGCTCGTTCTCGGCAGAAACTTTTTCTGAAAAGGCAAACGTCTGGCTCCTTCTCCCACAAGGCAGGTGCCAGCCCTGAATGATCTTGCAGGTCTTCACTATCCCTCTGCAGCCTATCTTTAGCCGCAACAGCACTGGGGATCTCTGCTTTCCCAGAGACTCAGCATGTCACGGTGCTCGTTCTCGGCAGAAACTTTTTCTGAAAAGGCAAACGTCTGGCTCCTTCTCCCACAAGGAAGGTGCCAGCCCTGAAAGATCTTGCTGGTCTTCACTATCCCTCTGCAGCCTATCTATAGCCGCAACAGCACTGGGGAGCTCTGCTTTCCCAGAGATTCAGCATCTTATGGTGCTCGCTTACGGCAGAGCGTTTTTCTGATGAGGCAAACGTCTGTCTGCATCTTCCACAAGGAAGGTGCCAGCCCTGAAAGCTCTTGCAGGTCTTCACTATCCCTCTGCAGCCTATCTTTAGCCGCAACAGCACTGGGGATCTCTGCTTTCCCAGACACTCAGCATGTCACGGTGCTCGTTCTCGGCAGAAACTTTTTCTGAAAAGGCAAACGTCTGGCTCCTTCTCCCACAAGGAAGGTGCCAGCCCTGAAAGCTCTTGCTGGTCTTCACTATCCCTCTGCAGCCTATCTTTAGCCGCAACAGAACTGGGGATCTGTGCTTTCCCAGAGACTCCGCATGTCACGGTGCTCGTTCTCGGCAGAAACTTTTTCTGAAAAGACAAACTTACGGCTCCTTCTCCCACAAGGAAGGTGCCAGCCCTGAAAGCTCTTGCAGGTCTTCACTATCCCTCTGCAGCCTATCTTTAGCCGCAACAGCACTGGGGATCTCTGCTTTCCCAGAGACTCAGCATGTCACGGTGCTCGTTCTCGGCAGAAACTTTTTCTGAAAAGGCAAACGTCTGGCTCCTTCTCCCACAAGGAAGGTGCCAGCCCTGAAAGCTCTTGCTGGTCTTCACTATCCCTCTGCAGCCTATCTTTAGCCGCAACAGCACTGGGGATCTCTGCTTTCCCAGAGACTCAGCATGTCACGGTGCTCGTTCTCGGCAGAAACTTTTTCTGAAAAGGCAAACATCTGGCTCCTTCTCCCACAAGGAAGGTGCCAGCCCTGAAAGCTCTTGCAGGTCTTCACTATCCCTCTGCAGCCTATCTATAGCCGCAACAGCACTGGGGAGCTCTGCTTTCCCAGAGACTCAGCATGTCACGGTGCTCGTTCTCGGCAGAAACTTTTTCTGAAAAGGCAAACGTCTGGCTCCTTCTCCCACAAGGAAGGTGCCAGCCCTTAAAGATCTTGCTGGTCTTCACTGTCCCCCTGCAGCTTATCCACAGGCACAACAGCACTGGGGATCTGTGCTTTCCCAGAGACTCAGCATGTCACGGTGCTCGTTCTCGGCAGAAACTTTTTCTCAAAAGGCAAACGTCTGGCTCCTTCTCCCACAAGGAAGGTGCCAGCCCTGAAAGATCTTGCTGGTCTTCACTATCCCTCTGCAGCCTATCTTTAGCCGCAACAGCACTGGGGATCTCTGCTTTCCAAGAGACTCAGCATGTCGCGGTGCTCGTTCTCGGCAGAAACTTTTTCTGAAAAGGCAAACGTCTGGCTCCTTCTCCCACAAGGAAGGTGCCAGCCCTGAAAGCTCTTGCTGGTCTTCACCATCCCCCCGCAGCCTATCCACAGGCACAACAGCACTGGGGATCTCTGCTTTCCCAGAGACTCAGCATGTCACGGTGCTCGTTCTCGGCAGAAACTTTTTCTGAAAAGACAAACTTACGGCTCCTTCTCCCACAAGGAAGCTGCCAGCCCTGAAAGCTCTTGCAGGTCTTCACTATCCCTCTGCAGCCTATCTTTAGCCGCAACAGCACTGGGGATCTCTGCTTTCCCAGACACTCAGCATGTCACGGTGCTCGTTCTCGGCAGAAACTTTTTCTGAAAAGGCAAACGTCTGGCTCCTTCTCCCACAAGGAAGGTGCCAGCCCTTAAAGATCTTGCTGGTCTTCACTATCCCTCTGCAGCCTATCTTTAGCCGCAACAGAACTGGGGATCTCTGCTTTCCCAGAGACTCCGCATGTCACGGTGCTCGTTCTCGGCAGAAACTTTTTCTGAAAAGGCAAACGTCTGGCTCCTTCTCCCACAAGGAAGGTGCCAGCCCTGAAAGCTCTTGCTGGTCTTCACTATCCCTCTGCAGCCTATCTTTAGCCGCAACAGCACTGGGGATCTCTGCTTTCCCAGAGACTCAGCATGTCACGGTGCTCGTTCTCGGCAGAAACTTTTTCTGAAAAGGCAAACGTCTGGCTCCTTCTCCCACAAGGAAGGTGCCAGCCCTGAAAGCTCTTGCAGGTCTTCACTATCCCTCTGCAGCCTATCTTTAGCCGCAACAGCACTGGGGATCTCTGCTTTCCCAGAGACTCAGCATGTCACGGTGCTCGTTCTCGGCAGAAACTTTTTCTCAAAAGGCAAACGTCTGGCTCCTTCTCCCACAAGGAAGGTGCCAGCCCTTAAAGATCTTGCTGGTCTTCACTGTCCCCCTGCAGCTTATCCACAGGCACAACAGCACTGGGGATCTCTGCTTTCCCAGAGACTCCGCATGTCACGGTGCTCGTTCTCGGCAGAAACTTTTTCTGAAAAGGCAAACGTCTGGCTCCTTCTCCCACAAGGAAGGTGCCAGCCCTGAAAGCTCTTGCAGGTCTTCACTATCCCTCTGCAGCCTATCCACAGGCACAACAGCACTGGGGATCTCTGCTTTCCCAGAGACTCAGCATGTCACGGTGCTCGTTCTCGGCAGAAACTTTTTCTGAAAAGACAAACTTACGGCTCCTTCTCCCACAAGGAAGGTGCCAGCCCTGAAAGCTCTTGCTGGTCTTCACTATCCCTCTGCAGCCTATCTTTAGCCGCAACAGGACTGGGGATCTGTGCTTTCCCAGAGACTCCGCATGTCACGGTGCTCGTTCTCGGCAGAAACTTTTTCTGAAAAGGCAAACGTCTGGCTCCTTCTCCCACGAGGAAGGTGCCAGCCCTGAAAGCTCTTTCAGGTCTTCACTATCCCTCTGCAGCCTATCTTTAGCCGCAACAGCACTGGGGATCTCTGCTTTCCCAGAGACTCAGCATGTCACGGTGCTCGTTCTCGGCAGAAACTTTTTCTGAAAAGACAAACTTACGGCTCCTTCTCCCACAAGGAAGGTGCCAGCCCTGAAAGATCTTGCAGGTCTTCACTATCCCCCTGCAGCTTATCCACAGGCACAACAGCACTGGGGATCTCTGCTTTCCCAGAGACTCAGCATGTCACGGTGCTCGTTCTCGGCAGAAACTTTTTCTGAAAAGGCAAACGTCTGGCTCCTTCTCCCACAAGGAAGGTGCCAGCCCTGAAAGCTCTTGCAGGTCTTCACTATCCCTCTGCAGCCTATCTTTAGCCGCAACAGCACTGGGGATCTCTGCTTTCCCAGAGACTCAGCATGTCACGGTGCTCGTTCTCGGCAGAAACTTTTTCTGAAAAGGCAAACGTCTGGCTCCTTCTCCCACAAGGAAGGTGCCAGCCCTTAAAGATCTTGCTGGTCTTCACTGTCCCCCTGCAGCTTATCCACAGGCACAACAGCACTGGGGATCTCTGCTTTCCCAGAGACTCCGCATGTCACGGTGCTCGTTCTCGGCAGAAACTTTTTCTGAAAAGGCAAACGTCTGGCTCCTTCTCCCACAAGGAAGGTGCCAGCCCTGAAAGCTCTTGCAGGTCTTCACTATCCCTCTGCAGCCTATCCACAGGCACAACAGCACTGGGGATCTCTGCTTTCCCAGAGACTCAGCATGTCACGGTGCTCGTTCTCGGCAGAAACTTTTTCTGAAAAGACAAACTTACGGCTCCTTCTCCCACAAGGAAGGTGCCAGCCCTGAAAGCTCTTGCTGGTCTTCACTATCCCTCTGCAGCCTATCTTTAGCCGCAACAGGACTGGGGATCTGTGCTTTCCCAGAGATTCCGCATGTCACGGTGCTCGTTCTCGGCAGAAACTTTTTCTGAAAAGGCAAACGTCTGGCTCCTTCTCCCACGAGGAAGGTGCCAGCCCTGAAAGCTCTTTCAGGTCTTCACTATCCCTCTGCAGCCTATCTTTAGCCGCAACAGCACTGGGGATCTCTGCTTTCCCAGAGACTCAGCATGTCACGGTGCTCGTTCTCGGCAGAAACTTTTTCTGAAAAGACAAACTTACGGCTCCTTCTCCCACAAGGAAGGTGCCAGCCCTGAAAGATCTTGCAGGTCTTCACTATCCCTCTGCAGCCTATCTTTAGCCGCAACAGCACTGGGGATCTCTGCTTTCCCAGAGACTCAGCATGTCACGGTGCTCGTTCTCGGCAGAAACTTTTTCTGAAAAGGCAAACGTCTGGCTCCTTCTCCCACAAGGCAGGTGCCAGCCCTGAAAGATCTTGCAGGTCTTCACTATCCCTCTGCAGCCTATCTTTAGCCGCAACAGCACTGGGGATCTCTGCTTTCCCAGACACTCAGCATGTCACGGTGCTCGTTTTCGGCAGAAACTTTTTCTGAAAAGGCAAATGTCTGGCTCCTTCTCCCACAAGGAAGGTGCCAGCCCTGAAAGATCTTGCAGGTCTTCACTATCCCTCTGCAGCCTATCTTTAGCCGCAACAGCACTGGGGATCTCTGCTTTCCCAGAGATTCAGCATCTTATGGTGCTCGCTTACGGCAGAGCGTTTTTCTGAAGAGGCAAACGTCTGTCTGCATCTTCCACAAGGAAGGTGCCAGCCCTGAAAGCTCTTGCAGGTCTTCACTATCCCTCTGCAGCCTATCTTTAGCCGCAACAGCACTGGGGATCTCTGCTTTCCCAGAGACTCAGCATGTCACGGTGCTCGTTCTCGGCAGAAACTTTTTCTGAAAAGGCAAACGTCTGGCTCCTTCTCCCACAAGGAAGGTGCCAGCCCTGAAAGCTCTTGCTGGTCTTCACTATCCCTCTGCAGCCTATCTTTAGCCGCAACAGAACTGGGGATCTGTGCTTTCCCAGAGACTCCGCATGTCACGGTGCTCGTTCTCGGCAGAAACTTTTTCTGAAAAGACAAACTTACGGCTCCTTCTCCCACAAGGAAGGTGCCAGCCCTGAAAGCTCTTGCAGGTCTTCACTATCCCTCTGCAGCCTATCTTTAGCCGCAACAGCACTGGGGATCTCTGCTTTCCCAGAGACTCAGCATGTCACGGTGCTCGTTCTCGGCAGAAACTTTTTCTGAAAAGGCAAACGTCTGGCTCCTTCTCCCACAAGGAAGGTGCCAGCCCTGAAAGCTCTTGCTGGTCTTCACTATCCCTCTGCAGCCTATCTTTAGCCGCAACAGCACTGGGGATCTCTGCTTTCCCAGACACTCAGCATGTCACGGTGCTCGTTCTCGGCAGAAACTTTTTCTGAAAAGGCAAACGTCTGGCTCCTTCTCCCACAAGGAAGGTGCCAGCCCTGAAAGCTCTTGCAGGTCTTCACTATCCCTCTGCAGCCTATCTATAGCCGCAACAGCACTGGGGAGCTCTGCTTTCCCAGAGACTCAGCATGTCACGGTGCTCGTTCTCGGCAGAAACTTTTTCTGAAAAGGGAAACGTCTGGCTCCTTCTCCCACAAGGAAGGTGCCAGCCCTTAAAGATCTTGCTGGTCTTCACTGTCCCCCTGCAGCTTATCCACAGGCACAACAGCACTGGGGATCTGTGCTTTCCCAGAGACTCAGCATGTCACGGTGCTCGTTCTCGGCAGAAACTTTTTCTGAAAAGGCAAACGTCTGGCTCCTTCTCCCACAAGGAAGGTGCCAGCCCTGAAAGCTCTTGCAGGTCTTCACTATCCCTCTGCAGCCTATCCACAGGCACAACAGCACTGGGGATCTCTGCTTTCCCAGAGACTCAGCATGTCACGGTGCTCGTTCTCGGCAGAAACTTTTTCTGAAAAGACAAACTTACGGCTCCTTCTCCCACAAGGAAGGTGCCAGCCCTGAAAGCTCTTGCTGGTCTTCACTATCCCTCTGCAGCCTATCTTTAGCCGCAACAGAACTGGGGATCTGTGCTTTCCCAGAGACTCCGCATGTCACGGTGCTCGTTCTCGGCAGAAACTTTTTCTGAAAAGGCAAACGTCTGGCTCCTTCTCCCACGAGGAAGGTGCCAGCCCTGAAAGCTCTTTCAGGTCTTCACTATCCCTCTGCAGCCTATCTTTAGCCGCAACAGCACTGGGGATCTCTGCTTTCCCAGAGACTCAGCATGTCACGGTGCTCGTTCTCGGCAGAAACTTTTTCTGAAAAGACAAACTTACGGCTCCTTCTCCCACAAGGAAGGTGCCAGCCCTGAAAGATCTTGCAGGTCTTCACTATCCCTCTGCAGCCTATCTTTAGCCGCAACAGCACTGGGGATCTCTGCTTTCCCAGAGACTCAGCATGTCACGGTGCTCGTTCTCGGCAGAAACTTTTTCTGAAAAGGCAAACGTCTGGCTCCTTCTCCCACAAGGAAGGTGCCAGCCCTGAAAGATCTTGCAGGTCTTCACTATCCCTCTGCAGCCTATCTTTAGCCGCAACAGCACTGGGGATCTCTGCTTTCCCAGAGACTCAGCATGTCACGGTGCTCGTTCTCGGCAGAAACTTTTTCTGAAAAGGCAAACGTCTGGCTCCTTCTCCCACAAGGAAGGTGCCAGCCCTGAAAGCTCTTGCTGGTCTTCACTATCCCTCTGCAGCCTATCCACAGGCATAACAGCACTGGGGATCTCTGCTTTCCCAGAGATTCAGCATCTTATGGTGCTCGCTTACGGCAGAGCGTTTTTCTGAAGAGGCAAACGTATGGCTCCATCTTCCACAAGGAAGGTGCCAGCCCTGAAAGCTCTTGTAGGTCTTCACTATCCCTCTGCAGCCTATCTTTAGCCGCAACAGCCCTGGGGATCTCTGCTTTCCCAGAGACTCAGCATGTCACGGTGCTCGTTCTCGGCAGAAACTTTTTCTGAAAAGACAAACTTATGGCTCCTTCTCCCACAAGGAAGGTGCCAGCCCTGAAAGCTCTTGCTGGTCTTCACTATCCCTCTGCAGCCTATCTTTAGCCGCAACAGCACTGGGGATCTCTGCTTTCCCAGAGACTCAGCATGTCACGGTGCTCGTTCTCGGCAGAAACTTTTTCTGAAAAGGCAAATGTCTGGCTCCTTCTCCCACAAGGAAGGTGCCAGCCCTGAAAGCTCTTGCAGGTCTTCACTATCCCTCTGCAGCCTATCTTTAGCCGCAACAGCACTGGGGATCTCTGCTTTCCCAGAGACTCAGCATGTCACGGTGCTCGTTCTCGGCAGAAACTTTTTCTGAAAAGGCAAACGTCTGGCTCCTTCTCCCACAAGGAAGGTGCCAGCCCTTAAAGATCTTGCTGGTCTTCACTGTCCCCCTGCAGCTTATCCACAGGCACAACAGCACTGGGGATCTCTGCTTTCCCAGAGACTCCGCATGTCACGGTGCTCGTTCTCGGCAGAAACTTTTTCTGAAAAGGCAAACGTCTGGCTCCTTCTCCCACAAGGAAGGTGCCAGCCCTGAAAGATCTTGCTGGTCTTCACTATCCCTCTGCAGCCTATCTTTAGCCGCAACAGCACTGGGGATCTCTGCTTTCCCAGAGATTCAGCATCTTATGGTGCTCGCTTACGGCAGAGCGTTTTTCTGAAGAGGCAAACGTATGGCTCCATCTTCCACAAGGAAGGTGCCAGCCCTGAAAGCTCTTGCAGGTCTTCACTATCCCTCTGCAGCCTATCTTTAGCCGCAACAGCACTGGGGATCTCTGCTTTCCCAGAGACTCAGCATGTCACGGTGCTCGTTCTCGGCAGAAACTTTTTCTGAAAAGGCAAACGTCTGGCTCCTTCTCCCACAAGGAAGGTGCCAGCCCTGAAAGCTCTTGCAGGTCTTCACTCTCCCTCTGCAGCCTATCTTTAGCCGCAACAGCACTGGGGATCTCTGCTTTCCCAGAGACTCAGCATGTCACGGTGCTCGTTCTCGGCAGAAACTTTTTCTGAAAAGGCAAACGTCTGGCTCCTTCTCCCACAAGGAAGGTGCCAGCCCTTAAAGATCTTGCTGGTCTTCACTGTCCCCCTGCAGCTTATCCACAGGCAAAACAGCACTGGGGATCTGTGCTTTCCCAGAGACTCAGCATGTCACGGTGCTCGTTCTCGGCAGAAACTTTTTCTGAAAAGGCAAACGTCTGGCTCCTTCTCCCACAAGGAAGGTGCCAGCCCTGAAAGCTCTTGCAGGTCTTCACTATCCCTCTGCAGCCTATCCACAGGCACAACAGCACTGGGGATCTCTGCTTTCCCAGAGACTCAGCATGTCACGGTGCTCGTTCTCGGCAGAAACTTTTTCTGAAAAGACAAACTTACGGCTCCTTCTCCCACAAGGAAGGTGCCAGCCCTGAAAGCTCTTGCTGGTCTTCACTATCCCTCTGCAGCCTATCTTTAGCCGCAACAGCACTGGGGCTCTGTGCTTTCCCAGAGACTCCGCATGTCACGGTGCTCGTTCTCGGCAGAAACTTTTTCTGAAAAGGCAAACGTCTGGCTCCTTCTCCCACGAGGAAGGTGCCAGCCCTGAAAGCTCTTGCAGGTCTTCACTATCCCTCTGCAGCCTATCTTTAGCCGCAACAGCACTGGGGATCTCTGCTTTCCCAGAGACTCAGCATGTCACGGTGCTCGTTCTCGGCAGAAACTTTTTCTGAAAAGACAAACTTACGGCTCCTTCTCCCACAAGGAAGGTGCCAGCCCTGAAAGATCTTGCAGGTCTTCACTATCCCTCTGCAGCCTATCTTTAGCCGCAACAGCACTGGGGATCTCTGCTTTCCCAGAGACTCAGCATGTCACGGTGCTCGTTCTCGGCAGAAACTTTTTCTGAAAAGGCAAACGTCTGGCTCCTTCTCCCACAAGGAAGGTGCCAGCCCTTAAAGATCTTGCTGGTCTTCACTGTCCCCCTGCAGCTTATCCACAGGCACAACAGCACTGGGGATCTCTGCTTTCCCAGAGACTCCGCATGTCACGGTGCTCGTTCTCGGCAGAAACTTTTTCTGAAAAGGCAAACGTCTGGCTCCTTCTCCCACAAGGAAGGTGCCAGCCCTGAAAGATCTTGCTGGTCTTCACTATCCCTCTGCAGGCTATCTTTAGCCGCAACAGCACTGGGGATCTCTGCTTTCCCAGATATTCAGCATCTTATGGTGCTCGCTTACGGCAGAGCGTTTTTCTGAAGAGGCAAACGTCTGTCTGCATCTTCCACAAGGAAGGTGCCAGCCCTGAAAGCTCTTGCAGGTCTTCACTATCCCTCTGCAGCCTATCTTTAGCCGCAACAGCACTGGGGATCTCTGCTTTCCCAGAGACTCAGCATGTCACGGTGCTCGTTCTCGGCAGAAACTTTTTCTGAAAAGGCAAACGTCTGGCTCCTTCTCCCACAAGGAAGGTGCCAGCCCTGAAAGCTCTTGCAGGTCTTCACTATCCCTCTGCAGCCTATCTTTAGCCGCAACAGCACTGGGGATCTCTGCTTTCCCAGAGACTCAGCATGTCACGGTGCTCGTTCTCGGCAGAAACTTTTTCTGAAAAGGCAAACGTCTGGCTCCTTCTCCCACAAGGAAGGTGCCAGCCCTTAAAGATCTTGCTGGTCTTCACTGTCCCCCTGCAGCTTATCCACAGGCACAACAGCACTGGGGATCTGTGCTTTCCCAGAGACTCAGCATGTCACGGTGCTCGTTCTCGGCAGAAACTTTTTCTGAAAAGGCAAACGTCTGGCTCCTTCTCCCACAAGGAAGGTGCCAGCCCTGAAAGCTCTTGCAGGTCTTCACTATCCCTCTGCAGCCTATCCACAGGCATAACAGCACTGGGGATCTCTGCTTTCCCAGAGATTCAGCATCTTATGGTGCTCGCTTACGGCAGAGCGTTTTTCTGAAGAGGCAAACGTATGGCTCCATCTTCCACAAGGAAGGTGCCAGCCCTGAAAGCTCTTGCTGGTCTTCACTATCCCTCTGCAGCCTATCTTTAGCCGCAACAGCCCTGGGGATCTCTGCTTTCCCAGAGACTCAGCATGTCACGGTGCTCGTTCTCGGCAGAAACTTTTTCTGAAAAGACAAACTTATGGCTCCTTCTCCCACAAGGAAGGTGCCAGCCCTGAAAGCTCTTGCTGGTCTTCACTATCCCTCTGCAGCCTATCTTTAGCCGCAACAGAACTGGGGATCTGTGCTTTCCCAGACACTCAGCATGTCACGGTGCTCGTTCTCGGCAGAAACTTTTTCTGAAAAGGCAAACGTCTGGCTCCTTCTCCCACAAGGAAGGTGCCAGCCCTGAAAGATCTTGCTGGTCTTCACTATCCCTCTGCAGCCTATCTTTAGCCGCAACAGCACTGGGGATCTCTGCTTTCCCAGACACTCAGCATGTCACGGTGCTCGTTCTCGGCAGAAACTTTTTCTGAAAAGGCAAACGTCTGGCTCCTTCTCCCACAAGGCAGGTGCCAGCCCTGAATGATCTTGCTGGTCTTCACTATCCCTCTGCAGCCTATCTTTAGCCGCAACAGCACTGGGGATCTCTGCTTTCCCAGAGACTCAGCATGTCACGGTGCTCGTTCTCGGCAGAAACTTTTTCTGAAAAGGCAAACGTCTGGCTCCTTCTCCCACAAGGAAGGTGCCAGCCCTGAAAGATCTTGCTGGTCTTCACTATCCCTCTGCAGCCTATCTATAGCCGCAACAGCACTGGGGAGCTCTGCTTTCCCAGAGATTCAGCATCTTATGGTGCTCGCTTACGGCAGAGCGTTTTTCTGAAGAGGCAAACGTCTGTCTGCATCTTCCACAAGGAAGGTGCCAGCCCTGAAAGCTCTTGCAGGTCTTCACTATCCCTCTGCAGCCTATCTTTAGCCGCAACAGCACTGGGGATCTCTGCTTTCCCAGACACTCAGCATGTCACGGTGCTCGTTCTCGGCAGAAACTTTTTCTGAAAAGGCAAACGTCTGGCTCCTTCTCCCACAAGGAAGGTGCCAGCCCTTAAAGATCTTGCTGGTCTTCACTATCCCTCTGCAGCCTATCTTTAGCCGCAACAGAACTGGGGATCTGTGCTTTCCCAGAGACTCCGCATGTCATGGTGCTCGTTCTCGGCAGAAACTTTTTCTGAAAAGGCAAACGTCTGGCTCCTTCTCCCACAAGGAAGGTGCCAGCCCTGAAAGCTCTTGCTGGTCTTCACTATCCCTCTGCAGCCTATCTTTAGCCGCAACAGAACTGGGGATCTGTGCTTTCCCAGAGACTCCGCATGTCACGGTGCTCGTTCTCGGCAGAAACTTTTTCTGAAAAGAGAAACTTACGGCTCTTTCTCCCACAAGGAAGGTGCCAGCCCTGAAAGCTCTTGCTGGTCTTCACTATCCCTCTGCAGCCTATCCACAGGCACAACAGCACTGGGGATCTCTGCTTTCCCAGAGACTCAGCATGTCACGGTGCTCGTTCTCGGCAGAAACTTTTTCTGAAAAGGCAAACGTCTGGCTCCTTCTCCCACAAGGAAGGTGCCAGCCCTGAAAGCTCTTGCAGGTCTTCACTATCCCTCTGCAGCCTATCCACAGGCACAACAGCACTGGGGATCTCTGCTTTCCCAGAGACTCAGCATGTCACGGTGCTCGTTCTCGGCAGAAACTTTTTCTGAAAAGACAAACTTACGGAGCCTTCTCCCACAAGGAAGGTGCCAGCCCTGAAAGCTCTTGCTGGTCTTCACTATCCCTCTGCAGCCTATCTTTAGCCGCAACAGAACTGGGGATCTGTGCTTTCCCAGAGACTCCGCATGTCACGGTGCTCGTTCTCGGCAGAAACTTTTTCTGAAAAGGCAAACGTCTGGCTCCTTCTCCCACAAGGAAGGTGCCAGCCCTGAAAGCTCTTGCAGGTCTTCACTATCCCTCTGCAGCCTATCTTTAGCCGCAACAGAACTGGGGATCTGTGCTTTCCCAGAGACTCCGCATGTCACGGGGCTCGTTCTCGGCAGAAACTTTTTCTGAAAAGGCAAACGTCTGGCTCCTTCTCCCACAAGGAAGGTGCCAGCCCTGAAAGCTCTTGCAGGTCTTCACTATCCCTCTGCAGCCTATCTTTAGCCGCAACAGCACTGGGGATCTCTGCTTTCCCAGAGACTCAGCATGTCACGGTGCTCGTTCTCGGCAGAAACTTTTTCTGAAAAGGCAAACGTCTGGCTCCTTCTCCCACAAGGAAGGTGCCAGCCCTTAAAGATCTTGCTGGTCTTCACCGTCCCCCTGCAGCTTATCCACAGGCACAACAGCACTGGGGATCTCTGCTTTCCCAGAGACTCAGCATGTCACGGTGCTCGTTCTCGGCAGAAACTTTTTCTGAAAAGGCAAACGTCTGGCTCCTTCTCCCACAAGGAAGGTGCCAGCCCTGAAAGCTCTTGCAGGTCTTCACTATCCCTCTGCAGCCTATCCACAGGCACAACAGCACTGGGGATCTCTGCTTTCCCAGAGACTCAGCATGTCACGGTGCTCGTTCTCGGCAGAAACTTTTTCTGAAAAGACAAACTTACGGCTCCTTCTCCCACAAGGAAGGTGCCAGCCCTGAAAGCTCTTGCTGGTCTTCACTATCCCTCTGCAGCCTATCTTTAGCCGCAACAGAACTGGGGATCTGTGCTTTCCCAGAGACTCCGCATGTCACGGTGCTCGTTCTCGGCAGAAACTTTTTCTGAAAAGGCAAACGTCTGGCTCCTTCTCCCACGAGGAAGGTGCCAGCCCTGAAAGCTCTTTCAGGTCTTCACTATCCCTCTGCAGCCTATCTTTAGCCGCAACAGCACTGGGGATCTCTGCTTTCCCAGAGACTCAGCATGTCACGGTGCTCGTTCTCGGCAGAAACTTTTTCTGAAAAGGCAAACGTCTGGCTCCTTCTCCCACAAGGAAGGTGCCAGCCCTTAAAGATCTTGCTGGTCTTCACTGTCCCCCTGCAGCCTATCCACAGGCACAACAGCACTGGGGATCTCTGCTTTCCTAGAGACTCAGCATGTCACGGTGCTCGTTCTCGGCAGAAACTTTTTCTGAAAAGACAAACTTACGGCTCCTTCTCCCACAAGGAAGGTGCCAGCCCTGAAAGATCTTGCAGGTCTTCACTATCCCTCTGCAGCCTATCTTTAGCCGCAACAGCACTGGGGATCTCTGCTTTCCCAGAGACTCAGCATGTCACGGTGCTCGTTCTCGGCAGAAACTTTTTCTGAAAAGGCAAATGTCTGGCTCCTTCTCCCACAAGGAAGGTGCCAGCCCTGAAAGATCTTGCTGGTCTTCACTATCCCTCTGCAGCCTATCTTTAGCCGCAACAGAACTGGGGATCTGTGCTTTCCCAGAGACTCCGCATGTCACGGTGCTCGTTCTCGGCAGAAACTTTTTCTGAAAAGGCAAACGTCTGGCTCCTTCTCCCACAAGGAAGGTGCCAGCCCTGAAAGCTCTTGCAGGTCTTCACTATCCCTCTGCAGCCTATCTTTAGCCGCAACAGCACTGGGGATCTCTGCTTTCCCAGAGACTCAGCATGTCACGGTGCTCGTTCTCGGCAGAAACTTTTTCTGAAAAGGCAAACGTCTGGCTCCTTCTCCCACAAGGAAGGTGCCAGCCCTGAAAGCTCTTGCTGGTCTTCACTATCCCTCTGCAGCCTATCTTTAGCCGCAACAGCACTGGGGATCTGTGCTTTCCCAGAGACTCGGCATGTCACGGTGTTCGTTCTCGGCAGAAACTTTTTCTGAAAAGGCAAACGTCTGGCTCCTTCTCCCACAAGGAAGGTGCCAGCCCTGAAAGCTCTTGCTGGTCTTCACTATCCCTCTGCAGCCTATCTTTAGCCGCAACAGAACTGGGGATCTGTGCTTTCCCAGAGACTCCGCATGTCACGGTGCTCGTTCTCGGCAGAAACTTTTTCTGAAAAGACAAACTTACGGCTCCTTCTCCCACAAGGAAGGTGCCAGCCCTGAAAGCTCTTGCAGGTCTTCACTATCCCTCTGCAGCCTATCTTTAGCCGCAACAGCACTGGGGATCTCTGCTTTCCCAGAGACTCAGCATGTCACGGTGCTCGTTCTCGGCAGAAACTTTTTCTGAAAAGGCAAACGTCTGGCTCCTTCTCCCACAAGGAAGGTGCCAGCCCTGAAAGCTCTTGCAGGTCTTCACTATCCCTCTGCAGCCTATCCACAGGCACAACAGCACTGGGGATCTCTGCTTTCCCAGAGACTCAGCATGTCACGGTGCTCGTTCTCGGCAGAAACTTTTTCTGAAAAGACAAACTTACGGCTCCTTCTCCCACAAGGAAGGTGCCAGCCCTGAAAGCTCTTGCTGGTCTTCACTATCCCTCTGCAGCCTATCTTTAGCCGCAACAGAACTGGGGATCTGTGCTTTCCCAGAGACTCCGCATGTCACGGTGCTCGTTCTCGGCAGAAACTTTTTCTGAAAAGGCAAACGTCTGGCTCCTTCTCCCACGAGGAAGGTGCCAGCCCTGAAAGCTCTTTCAGGTCTTCACTATCCCTCTGCAGCCTATCTTTAGCCGCAACAGCACTGGGGATCTCTGCTTTCCCAGAGACTCAGCATGTCACGGTGCTCGTTCTCGGCAGAAACTTTTTCTGAAAAGACAAACTTACGGCTCCTTCTCCCACAAGGAAGGTGCCAGCCCTGAAAGATCTTGCAGGTCTTCACTATCCCTCTGCAGCCTATCTTTAGCCGCAACAGCACTGGGGATCTCTGCTTTCCCAGAGACTCAGCATGTCACGGTGCTCGTTCTCGGCAGAAACTTTTTCTGAAAAGGCAAACGTCTGGCTCCTTCTCCCACAAGGAAGGTGCCAGCCCTGAAAGATCTTGCAGGTCTTCACTATCCCTCTGCAGCCTATCTTTAGCCGCAACAGCACTGGGGATCTCTGCTTTCCCAGAGACTCAGCATGTCACGGTGCTCGTTCTCGGCAGAAACTTTTTCTGAAAAGGCAAACGTCTGGCTCCTTCTCCCACAAGGAAGGTGCCAGCCCTGAAAGCTCTTGCTGGTCTTCACTATCCCTCTGCAGCCTATCCACAGGCATAACAGCACTGGGGATCTCTGCTTTCCCAGAGATTCAGCATCTTATGGTGCTCGCTTACGGCAGAGCGTTTTTCTGAAGAGGCAAACGTATGGCTCCATCTTCCACAAGGAAGGTGCCAGCCCTGAAAGCTCTTGCTGGTCTTCACTATCCCTCTGCAGCCTATCTTTAGCCGCAACAGCCCTGGGGATCTCTGCTTTCCCAGAGACTCAGCATGTCACGGTGCTCGTTCTCGGCAGAAACTTTTTCTGAAAAGACAAACTTACGGCTCCTTCTCCCACAAGGAAGGTGCCAGCCCTGAAAGCTCTTGCTGGTCTTCACTATCCCTCTGCAGCCTATCTTTAGCCGCAACAGAACTGGGGATCTGTGCTTTCCCAGACACTCAGCATGTCACGGTGCTCGTTCTCGGCAGAAACTTTTTCTGAAAAGGCAAACGTCTGGCTCCTTCTCCCACAAGGAAGGTGCCAGCCCTGAAAGCTCTTGCAGGTCTTCACTATCCCTCTGCAGCCTATCTTTAGCCGCAACAGCACTGGGGATCTCTGCTTTCCCAGAGACTCAGCATGTCACGGTGCTCGTTCTCGGCAGAAACTTTTTCTGAAAAGGCAAACGTCTGGCTCCTTCTCCCACAAGGAAGGTGCCAGCCCTTAAAGATCTTGCTGGTCTTCACTGTCCCCCTGCAGCTTATCCACAGGCACAACAGCACTGGGGATCTCTGCTTTCCCAGAGACTCCGCATGTCACGGTGCTCGTTCTCGGCAGAAACTTTTTCTGAAAAGGCAAACGTCTGGCTCCTTCTCCCACAAGGAAGGTGCCAGCCCTGAAAGCTCTTGCAGGTCTTCACTATCCCTCTGCAGCCTATCCACAGGCACAACAGCACTGGGGATCTCTGCTTTCCCAGAGACTCAGCATGTCACGGTGCTCGTTCTCGGCAGAAACTTTTTCTGAAAAGACAAACTTACGGCTCCTTCTCCCACAAGGAAGGTGCCAGCCCTGAAAGCTCTTGCTGGTCTTCACTATCCCTCTGCAGCCTATCTTTAGCCGCAACAGGACTGGGGATCTGTGCTTTCCCAGAGACTCCGCATGTCACGGTGCTCGTTCTCGGCAGAAACTTTTTCTGAAAAGGCAAACGTCTGGCTCCTTCTCCCACGAGGAAGGTGCCAGCCCTGAAAGCTCTTTCAGGTCTTCACTATCCCTCTGCAGCCTATCTATAGCCGCAACAGCACTGGGGATCTCTGCTTTCCCAGAGACTCAGCATGTCACGGTGCTCGTTCTCGGCAGAAACTTTTTCTGAAAAGACAAACTTACGGCTCCTTCTCCCACAAGGAAGGTGCCAGCCCTGAAAGCTCTTGCTGGTCTTCACTATCCCTCTGCAGCCTATCTTTAGCCGCAACAGCACTGGGGATCTCTGCTTTCCCAGAGACTCAGCATGTCACGGTGCTCGTTCTCGGCAGAAACTTTTTCTGAAAAGGCAAACGTCTGGCTCCTTCTCCCACAAGGAAGGTGCCAGCCCTGAAAGCTCTTGCAGGTCTTCACTATCCCTCTGCAGCCTATCTATAGCCGCAACAGCACTGGGGAGCTCTGCTTTCCCAGAGACTCAGCATGTCACGGTGCTCGTTCTCGGCAGAAACTTTTTCTGAAAAGGCAAACGTCTGGCTCCTTCTCCCACAAGGAAGGTGCCAGCCCTTAAAGATCTTGCTGGTCTTCACTGTCGCCCTGCAGCTTATCCACAGGCACAACAGCACTGGGGATCTGTGCTTTCCCAGAGACTCAGCATGTCACGGTGCTCGTTCTCGGCAGAAACTTTTTCTGAAAAGGCAAACGTCTGGCTCCTTCTCCCACAAGGAAGGTGCCAGCCCTGAAAGCTCTTGCAGGTCTTCACTATCCCTCTGCAGCCTATCCACAGGCACAACAGCACTGGGGATCTCTGCTTTCCCAGAGACTCAGCATGTCACGGTGCTCGTTCTCGGCAGAAACTTTTTCTGAAAAGACAAACTTACGGCTCCTTCTCCCACAAGGAAGGTGCCAGCCCTGAAAGCTCTTGCTGGTCTTCACTATCCCTCTGCAGCCTATCTTTAGCCGCAACAGAACTGGGGATCTGTGCTTTCCCAGAGACTCCGCATGTCACGGTGCTCGTTCTCGGCAGAAACTTTTTCTGAAAAGGCAAACGTCTGGCTCCTTCTCCCACGAGGAAGGTGCCAGCCCTGAAAGCTCTTTCAGGTCTTCACTATCCCTCTGCAGCCTATCTTTAGCCGCAACAGCACTGGGGATCTCTGCTTTCCCAGAGACTCAGCATGTCACGGTGCTCGTTCTCGGCAGAAACTTTTTCTGAAAAGACAAACTTACGGCTCCTTCTCCCACAAGGAAGGTGCCAGCCCTGAAAGATCTTGCAGGTCTTCACTATCCCTCTGCAGCCTATCTTTAGCCGCAACAGCACTGGGGATCTCTGCTTTCCCAGAGACTCAGCATGTCACGGTGCTCGTTCTCGGCAGAAACTTTTTCTGAAAAGGCAAACGTCTGGCTCCTTCTCCCACAAGGAAGGTGCCAGCCCTGAAAGATCTTGCAGGTCTTCACTATCCCTCTGCAGCCTATCTTTAGCCGCAACAGCACTGGGGATCTCTGCTTTCCCAGAGACTCAGCATGTCACGGTGCTCGTTCTCGGCAGAAACTTTTTCTGAAAAGGCAAACGTCTGGCTCCTTCTCCCACAAGGAAGGTGCCAGCCCTGAAAGCTCTTGCTGGTCTTCACTATCCCTCTGCAGCCTATCCACAGGCATAACAGCACTGGGGATCTCTGCTTTCCCAGAGATTCAGCATCTTATGGTGCTCGCTTACGGCAGAGCGTTTTTCTGAAGAGGCAAACGTCTGGCTCCATCTTCCACAAGGAAGGTGCCAGCCCTGAAAGCTCTTGCTGGTCTTCACTATCCCTCTGCAGCCTATCTTTAGCCGCAACAGCCCTGGGGATCTCTGCTTTCCCAGAGACTCAGCATGTCACGGTGCTCGTTCTCGGCAGAAACTTTTTCTGAAAAGACAAACTTATGGCTCCTTCTCCCACAAGGAAGGTGCCAGCCCTGAAAGCTCTTGCTGGTCTTCACTATCCCTCTGCAGCCTATCCACAGGCACAACAGCACTGGGGATCTCTGCTTTCCCAGAGACTCAGCATCTCATGGTGCTCGTTCTCGGCAGAAACTTTTTCTGAAAAGGCAAACGTCTGGCTCCTTCTCCCACAAGGAAGGTGCCAGCCCTGAAAGCTCTTGCAGGTCTTCACTATCCCTCTGCAGCCTATCTTTAGCCGCAACAGCACTGGGGATCTCTGCTTTCCCAGAGACTCAGCATGTCACGGTGCTCGTTCTCGGCAGAAACTTTTTCTGAAAAGGCAAACGTCTGGCTCCTTCTCCCACAAGGAAGGTGCCAGCCCTGAAAGATCTTGCTGGTCTTCACTGTCCCCCTGCAGCTTATCCACAGGCACAACAGCACTGGGGATCTCTGCTTTCCCAGAGACTCCGCATGTCACGGTGCTCGTTCTCGGCAGAAACTTTTTCTGAAAAGGCAAACGTCTGGCTCCTTCTCCCACAAGGAAGGTGCCAGCCCTGAAAGATCTTGCTGGTCTTCACTATCCCTCTGCAGGCTATCTTTAGCCGCAACAGCACTGGGGATCTCTGCTTTCCCAGAGATTCAGCATCTTATGGTGCTCGCTTACGGCAGAGCGTTTTTCTGAAGAGGCAAACGTATGGCTCCATCTTCCACAAGGAAGGTGCCAGCCCTGAAAGCTCTTGCAGGTCTTCACTATCCCTCTGCAGCCTATCTTTAGCCGCAACAGCACTGGGGATCTGTGCTTTCCCAGAGACTCAGCATGTCACGGTGCTCGTTCTCGGCAGAAACTTTTTCTGAAAAGGCAAACGTCTGGCTCCTTCTCCCACAAGGAAGGTGCCAGCCCTGAAAGCTCTTGCAGGTCTTCACTATCCCTCTGCAGCCTATCCACAGGCACAACAGCACTGGGGATCTCTGCTTTCCCAGAGACTCAGCATGTCACGGTGCTCGTTCTCGGCAGAAACTTTTTCTGAAAAGACAAACTTACGGCTCCTTCTCCCACAAGGAAGGTGCCAGCCCTGAAAGCTCTTGCTGGTCTTCACTATCCCTCTGCAGCCTATCTTTAGCCGCAACAGCACTGGGGATCTCTGCTTTCCCAGAGACTCCGCATGTCACGGTGCTCGTTCTCGGCAGAAACTTTTTCTGAAAAGGCAAACGTCTGGCTCCTTCTCCCACGAGGAAGGTGCCAGCCCTGAAAGCTCTTTCAGGTCTTCACTATCCCTCTGCAGCCTATCTTTAGCCGCAACAGCACTGGGGATCTCTGCTTTCCCAGAGACTCAGCATGTCACGGTGCTCGTTCTCGGCAGAAACTTTTTCTGAAAAGACAAACTTACGGCTCCTTCTCCCACAAGGAAGGTGCCAGCCCTGAAAGATCTTGCAGGTCTTCACTATCCCTCTGCAGCCTATCTTTAGCCGCAACAGCACTGGGGATCTCTGCTTTCCCAGAGACTCAGCATGTCACGGTGCTCGTTCTCGGCAGAAACTTTTTCTGAAAAGGCAAACGTCTGGCTCCTTCTCCCACAAGGAAGGTGCCAGCCCTGAAAGATCTTGCAGGTCTTCACTATCCCTCTGCAGCCTATCTTTAGCCGCAACAGCACTGGGGATCTCTGCTTTCCCAGAGACTCAGCATGTCACGGTGCTCGTTCTCGGCAGAAACTTTTTCTGAAAAGGCAAACGTCTGGCTCCTTCTCCCACAAGGAAGGTGCCAGCCCTGAAAGCTCTTGCTGGTCTTCACTATCCCTCTGCAGCCTATCCACAGGCACAACAGCACTGGGGATCTCTGCTTTCCCAGAGATTCAGCATCTTATGGTGCTCGCTTACGGCAGAGCGTTTTTCTGAAGAGGCAAACGTATGGCTCCATCTTCCACAAGGAAGGTGCCAGCCCTGAAAGCTCTTGCTGGTCTTCACTATCCCTCTGCAGCCTATCTTTAGCCGCAACAGCCCTGGGGATCTCTGCTTTCCCAGAGACTCAGCATGTCACGGTGCTCGTTCTCGGCAGAAACTTTTTCTGAAAAGACAAACTTATGGCTCCTTCTCCCACAAGGAAGGTGCCAGCCCTGAAAGCTCTTGCTGGTCTTCACTATCCCTCTGCAGCCTATCTTTAGCCGCAACAGAACTGGGGATCTGTGCTTTCCCAGACACTCAGCATGTCACGGTGCTCGTTCTCGGCAGAAACTTTTTCTGAAAAGGCAAACGTCTGGCTCCTTCTCCCACAAGGAAGGTGCCAGCCCTGAAAGATCTTGCTGGTCTTCACTATCCCTCTGCAGCCTATCTTTAGCCGCAACAGCACTGGGGATCTCTGCTTTCCCAGACACTCAGCATGTCACGGTGCTCGTTCTCGGCAGAAACTTTTTCTGAAAAGGCAAACGTCTGGCTCCTTCTCCCACAAGGCAGGTGCCAGCCCTGAATGATCTTGCAGGTCTTCACTATCCCTCTGCAGCCTATCTTTAGCCGCAACAGCACTGGGGATCTCTGCTTTCCCAGAGACTCAGCATGTCACGGTGCTCGTTCTCGGCAGAAACTTTTTCTGAAAAGGCAAACGTCTGGCTCCTTCTCCCACAAGGAAGGTGCCAGCACTGAAAGCTCTTGCTGGTCTTCACTATCCCTCTGCAGCCTATCTTTAGCCGCAACAGCACTGGGGATCTCTGCTTTCCCAGAGACTCAGCATGTCACGGTGCTCGTTCTCGGCAGAAACTTTTTCTGAAAAGGCAAACGTCTGGCTCCTTCTCCCACAAGGAAGGTGCCAGCCCTGAAAGCTCTTGCAGGTCTTCACTATCCCTCTGCAGCCTATCTATAGCCGCAACAGCACTGGGGAGCTCTGCTTTCCCAGAGATTCAGCATCTTATGGTGCTCGCTTACGGCAGAGCGTTTTTCTGAAGAGGCAAACGTCTGTCTGCATCTTCCACAAGGAAGGTGCCAGCCCTGAAAGCTCTTGCAGGTCTTCACTATCCCTCTGCAGCCTATCTTTAGCCGCAACAGCACTGGGGATCTCTGCTTTCCCAGACACTCAGCATGTCACGGTGCTCGTTCTCGGCAGAAACTTTTTCTGAAAAGGCAAACGTCTGGCTCCTTCTCCCACAAGGAAGGTGCCAGCCCTTAAAGATCTTGCTGGTCTTCACTATCCCTCTGCAGCCTATCTTTAGCCGCAACAGAACTGGGGATCTGTGCTTTCCCAGAGACTCCGCATGTCACGGTGCTCGTTCTCGGCAGAAACTTTTTCTGAAAAGGCAAACGTCTGGCTCCTTCTCCCACAAGGAAGGTGCCAGCCCTGAAAGCTCTTGCTGGTCTTCACTATCCCTCTGCAGCCTATCTTTAGCCGCAACAGAACTGGGGATCTGTGCTTTCCCAGAGACTCCGCATGTCACGGTGCTCGTTCTCGGCAGAAACTTTTTCTGAAAAGAGAAACTTACGGCTATTTCTCCCACAAGGAAGGTGCCAGCCCTGAAAGCTCTTGCAGGTCTTCACTATCCCTCTGCAGCCTATCTTTAGCCGCAACAGCACTGGGGATCTCTGCTTTCCCAGAGACTCCGCATGTCACGGTGCTCGTTCTCGGCAGAAACTTTTTCTGAAAAGGCAAACGTCTGGCTCCTTCTCCCACAAGGAAGGTGCCAGCCCTGAAAGCTCTTGCAGGTCTTCACTATCCCTCTGCAGCCTATCCACAGGCACAACAGCACTGGGGATCTCTGCTTTCCCAGAGACTCAGCATGTCACGGTGCTCGTTCTCGGCAGAAACTTTTTCTGAAAAGACAAACTTACGGAGCCTTCTCCCACAAGGAAGGTGCCAGCCCTGAAAGCTCTTGCTGGTCTTCACTATCCCTCTGCAGCCTATCTTTAGCCGCAACAGAACTGGGGATCTGTGCTTTCCCAGAGACTCCGCATGTCACGGTGCTCGTTCTCGGCAGAAACTTTTTCTGAAAAGGCAAACGTCTGGCTCCTTCTCCCACAAGGAAGGTGCCAGCCCTGAAAGCTCTTGCAGGTCTTCACTATCCCTCTGCAGCCTATCTTTAGCCGCAACAGCACTGGGGATCTCTGCTTTCCCAGAGACTCAGCATGTCACGGGGCTCGTTCTCGGCAGAAACTTTTTCTGAAAAGGCAAACGTCTGGCTCCTTCTCCCACAAGGAAGGTGCCAGCCCTTAAAGATCTTGCTGGTCTTCACCGTCCCCCTGCAGCTTTTCCACAGGCACAACAGCACTGGGGATCTCTGCTTTCCCAGAGACTCAGCATGTCACGGTGCTCGTTCTCGGCAGAAACTTTTTCTGAAAAGGCAAACGTCTGGCTCCTTCTCCCACAAGGAAGGTGCCAGCCCTGAAAGCTCTTGCAGGTCTTCACTATCCCTCTGCAGCCTATCTATAGCCGCAACAGCACTGGGGAGCTCTGCTTTCCCAGAGATTCAGCATCTTATGGTGCTCGCTTACGGCAGAGCGTTTTTCTGAAGAGGCAAACGTCTGTCTGCATCTTCCACAAGGAAGGTGCCAGCCCTGAAAGCTCTTGCAGGTCTTCACTATCCCTCTGCAGCCTATCTTTAGCCGCAACAGCACTGGGGATCTCTGCTTTCCCAGACACTCAGCATGTCACGGTGCTCGTTCTCGGCAGAAACTTTTTCTGAAAAGGCAAACGTCTGGCTCCTTCTCCCACAAGGAAGGTGCCAGCCCTTAAAGATCTTGCTGGTCTTCACTATCCCTCTGCAGCCTATCTTTAGCCGCAACAGAACTGGGGATCTGTGCTTTCCCAGAGACTCCGCATGTCACGGTGCTCGTTCTCGGCAGAAACTTTTTCTGAAAAGGCAAACGTCTGGCTCCTTCTCCCACAAGGAAGGTGCCAGCCCTGAAAGCTCTTGCTGGTCTTCACTATCCCTCTGCAGCCTATCTTTAGCCGCAACAGAACTGGGGATCTGTGCTTTCCCAGAGACTCCGCATGTCACGGTGCTCGTTCTCGGCAGAAACTTTTTCTGAAAAGAGAAACTTACGGCTATTTCTCCCACAAGGAAGGTGCCAGCCCTGAAAGCTCTTGCAGGTCTTCACTATCCCTCTGCAGCCTATCTTTAGCCGCAACAGCACTGGGGATCTCTGCTTTCCCAGAGACTCCGCATGTCACGGTGCTCGTTCTCGGCAGAAACTTTTTCTGAAAAGGCAAACGTCTGGCTCCTTCTCCCACAAGGAAGGTGCCAGCCCTGAAAGCTCTTGCAGGTCTTCACTATCCCTCTGCAGCCTATTCACAGGCACAACAGCACTGGGGATCTCTGCTTTCCCAGAGACTCAGCATGTCACGGTGCTCGTTCTCGGCAGAAACTTTTTCTGAAAAGACAAACTTACGGAGCCTTCTCCCACAAGGAAGGTGCCAGCCCTGAAAGCTCTTGCTGGTCTTCACTATCCCTCTGCAGCCTATCTTTAGCCGCAACAGAACTGGGGATCTGTGCTTTCCCAGAGACTCCGCATGTCACGGTGCTCGTTCTCGGCAGAAACTTTTTCTGAAAAGGCAAACGTCTGGCTCCTTCTCCCACAAGGAAGGTGCCAGCCCTGAAAGCTCTTGCAGGTCTTCACTATCCCTCTGCAGCCTATCTTTAGCCGCAACAGCACTGGGGATCTCTGCTTTCCCAGAGACTCAGCATGTCACGGGGCTCGTTCTCGGCAGAAACTTTTTCTGAAAAGGCAAACGTCTGGCTCCTTCTCCCACAAGGAAGGTGCCAGCCCTTAAAGATCTTGCTGGTCTTCACCGTCCCCCTGCAGCTTTTCCACAGGCACAACAGCACTGGGGATCTCTGCTTTCCCAGAGACTCAGCATGTCACGGTGCTCGTTCTCGGCAGAAACTTTTTCTGAAAAGGCAAACGTCTGGCTCCTTCTCCCACAAGGAAGGTGCCAGCCCTGAAAGCTCTTGCAGGTCTTCACTATCCCTCTGCAGCCTATCCACAGGCACAACAGCACTGGGGATCTCTGCTTTCCCAGAGACTCAGCATGTCACGGTGCTCGTTCTCGGCAGAAACTTTTTCTGAAAAGACAAACTTACGGCTCCTTCTCCCACAAGGAAGGTGCCAGCCCTGAAAGCTCTTGCTGGTCTTCACTATCCCTCTGCAGCCTATCTTTAGCCGCAACAGAACTGGGGATCTGTGCTTTCCCAGAGACTCCGCATGTCACGGTGCTCGTTCTCGGCAGAAACTTTTTCTGAAAAGGCAAACGTCTGGCTCCTTCTCCCACGAGGAAGGTGCCAGCCCTGAAAGCTCTTGCAGGTCTTCACTATCCCTCTGCAGCCTATCTTTAGCCGCAACAGCACTGGGGATCTCTGCTTTCCCAGAGACTCCGCATGTCACGGTGCTCGTTCTCGGCAGAAACTTTTTCTGAAAAGACAAACTTACGGCTCCTTCTCCCACAAGGAAGGTGCCAGCCCTGAAAGCTCTTGCTGGTCTTCACTATCCCTCTGCAGCCTATCTTTAGCCGCAACAGAACTGGGGATCTGTGCTTTCCCAGAGACTCCGCATGTCACGGTGCTCGTTCTCGGCAGAAACTTTTTCTGAAAAGGCAAACGTCTGGCTCCTTCTCCCACGAGGAAGGTGCCAGCCCTGAAAGCTCTTTCAGGTCTTCACTATCCCTCTGCAGCCTATCTTTAGCCGCAACAGCACTGGGGATCTCTGCTTTCCCAGAGACTCAGCATGTCACGGTGCTCGTTCTCGGCAGAAACTTTTTCTGAAAAGGCAAACGTCTGGCTCCTTCTCCCACAAAGAAGGTGCCAGCCCTTAAAGATCTTGCTGGTCTTCACCATCCCCCTGCAGCCTATCCACAGGCACAACAGCACTGGGGATCTCTGCTTTCCCAGAGACTCAGCATGTCACGGTGCTCGTTCTCGGCAGAAACTTTTTCTGAAAAGACAAACTTACGGCTCCTTCTCCCACAAGGAAGGTGCCAGCCCTGAAAGCTCTTGCTGGTCTTCACTATCCCTCTGCAGCCTATCTTTAGCCGCAACAGAATTGGGGATCTGTGCTTTCCCAGAGACTCCGCATGTCACGGTGCTCGTTCTCGGCAGAAACTTTTTCTGAAAAGGCAAACGTCTGGCTCCTTCTCCCACAAGGAAGGTGCCAGCCCTGAAAGCTCTTGCAGGTCTTCACTATCCCTCTGCAGCCTATCTTTAGCTGCAACAGCACTGGGGATCTCTGCTTTCCCAGACACTCAGCATGTCACGGTGCTCGTTCTCGGCAGAAACTTTTTCTGAAAAGACAAACTTACGGCTCCTTCTCCCACAAGGAAGGTGCCAGCCCTGAAAGCTCTTGCAGGTCTTCACTATCCCTCTGCAGCCTATCTTTAGCCGCAACAGAACTGGGGATCTGTGCTTTCCCAGAGACTCCGCATGTCACGGTGCTCGTTCTCGGCAGAAACTTTTTCTGAAAAGGCAAACGTCTGGCTCCTTCTCCCACGAGGAAGGTGCCAGCCCTGAAAGCTCTTTCAGGTCTTCACTATCCCTCTGCAGCCTATCTTTAGCCGCAACAGCACTGGGGATCTCTGCTTTCCCAGAGACTCCGCATGTCACGGTGCTCGTTCTCGGCAGAAACTTTTTCTGAAAAGACAAACTTACGGCTCCTTCTCCCACAAGGAAGGTGCCAGCCCTGAAAGCTCTTGCTGGTCTTCACTATCCCTCTGCAGCCTATCTTTAGCCGCAACAGAACTGGGGATCTGTGCTTTCCCAGAGACTCCGCATGTCACGGTGCTCGTTCTCGGCAGAAACTTTTTCTGAAAAGGCAAACGTCTGGCTCCTTCTCCCACGAGGAAGGTGCCAGCCCTGAAAGCTCTTGCAGGTCTTCACTATCCCTCTGCAGCCTATCTTTAGCCGCAACAGCACTGGGGATCTCTGCTTTCCCAGACACTCAGCATGTCACGGTGCTCGTTCTCGGCAGAAACTTTTTCTGAAAAGGCAAACGTCTGGCTCCTTCTCCCACAAAGAAGGTGCCAGCCCTTAAAGATCTTGCTGGTCTTCACCATCCCCCTGCAGCCTATCCACAGGCACAACAGCACTGGGGATCTCTGCTTTCCCAGAGACTCAGCATGTCACGGTGCTCGTTCTCGGCAGAAACTTTTTCTGAAAAGACAAACTTACGGCTCCTTCTCCCACAAGGAAGGTGCCAGCCCTGAAAGCTCTTGCTGGTCTTCACTATCCCTCTGCAGCCTATCTTTAGCCGCAACAGAATTGGGGATCTGTGCTTTCCCAGAGACTCCGCATGTCACGGTGCTCGTTCTCGGCAGAAACTTTTTCTGAAAATGCAAACGTCTGGCTCCTTCTCCCACAAGGAAGGTGCCAGCCCTGAAAGCTCTTGCAGGTCTTCACTATCCCTCTGCAGCCTATCTTTAGCCGCAACAGCACTGGGGATCTCTGCTTTCCCAGACACTCAGCATGTCACGGTGCTCGTTCTCGGCAGAAACTTTTTCTGAAAAGACAAACTTACGGCTCCTTCTCCCACAAGGAAGGTGCCAGCCCTGAAAGCTCTTGCAGGTCTTCACTATCCCTCTGCAGCCTATCTTTAGCCGCAACAGAACTGGGGATCTGTGCTTTCCCAGAGACTCCGCATGTCACGGTGCTCGTTCTCGGCAGAAACTTTTTCTGAAAAGGCAAACGTCTGGCTCCTTCTCCCACGAGGAAGGTGCCAGCCCTGAAAGCTCTTTCAGGTCTTCACTATCCCTCTGCAGCCTATCTTTAGCCGCAACAGCACTGGGGATCTCTGCTTTCCCAGAGACTCCGCATGTCACGGTGCTCGTTCTCGGCAGAAACTTTTTCTGAAAAGACAAACTTACGGCTCCTTCTCCCACAAGGAAGGTGCCAGCCCTGAAAGCTCTTGCTGGTCTTCACTATCCCTCTGCAGCCTATCTTTAGCCGCAACAGAACTGGGGATCTGTGCTTTCCCAGAGACTCCGCATGTCACGGTGCTCGTTCTCGGCAGAAACTTTTTCTGAAAAGGCAAACGTCTGGCTCCTTCTCCCACGAGGAAGGTGCCAGCCCTGAAAGCTCTTTCAGGTCTTCACTATCCCTCTGCAGCCTATCTTTAGCCGCAACAGCACTGGGGATCTCTGCTTTCCCAGAGACTCAGCATGTCACGGTGCTCGTTCTCGGCAGAAACTTTTTCTGAAAAGGCAAACGTCTGGCTCCTTCTCCCACAAGGAAGGTGCCAGCCCTTAAAGATCTTGCTGGTCTTCACTGTCCCCCTGCAGCCTATCCACAGGCACAACAGCACTGGGGATCTCTGCTTTCCTAGAGACTCAGCATGTCACGGTGCTCGTTCTCGGCAGAAACTTTTTCTGAAAAGACAAACTTACGGCTCCTTCTCCCACAAGGAAGGTGCCAGCCCTGAAAGATCTTGCAGGTCTTCACTATCCCTCTGCAGCCTATCTTTAGCCGCAACAGCACTGGGGATCTCTGCTTTCCCAGAGACTCAGCATGTCACGGTGCTCGTTCTCGGCAGAAACTTTTTCTGAAAAGGCAAATGTCTGGCTCCTTCTCCCACAAGGAAGGTGCCAGCCCTGAAAGCTCTTGCTGGTCTTCACTATCCCTCTGCAGCCTATCTTTAGCCGCAACAGAACTGGGGATCTGTGCTTTCCCAGAGACTCCGCATGTCACGGTGCTCGTTCTCGGCAGAAACTTTTTCTGAAAAGGCAAACGTCTGGCTCCTTCTCCCACAAGGAAGGTGCCAGCCCTGAAAGCTCTTGCAGGTCTTCACTATCCCTCTGCAGCCTATCTTTAGCCGCAACAGCACTGGGGATCTCTGCTTTCCCAGACACTCAGCATGTCACGGTGCTCGTTCTCGGCAGAAACTTTTTCTGAAAAGGCAAACGTCTGGCTCCTTCTCCCACAAGGAAGGTGCCAGCCCTGAAAGATCTTGCTGGTCTTCACTATCCCTCTGCAGCCTATCTTTAGCCGCAACAGAACTGGGGATCTGTGCTTTCCCAGAGACTCCGCATGTCACGGTGCTCGTTCTCGGCAGAAACTTTTTCTGAAAAGACAAACTTACGGCTCCTTCTCCCACAAGGAAGGTGCCAGCCCTGAAAGCTCTTGCAGGTCTTCACTATCCCTCTGCAGCCTATCTTTAGCCGCAACAGCACTGGGGATCTCTGCTTTCCCAGAGAATCAGCATGTCACGGTGCTCGTTCTCGGCAGAAACTTTTTCTGAAAAGACAAACTTACGGAGCCTTCTCCCACAAGGAAGGTGCCAGCCCTGAAAGCTCTTGCTGGTCTTCACTATCCCTCTGCAGCCTATCTTTAGCCGCAACAGAACTGGGGATCTGTGCTTTCCCAGAGACTCCGCGTGTCACGGTGCTCGTTCTCGGCAGAAACTTTTTCTGAAAAGGCAAACTTACGGCTCCTTCTCCCACAAGGAAGGTGCCAGCCCTGAAAGCTCTTGCTGGTCTTCACTATCCCTCTGCAGCCTATCTTTAGCCGCAACAGCACTGGGGAGCTCTGCTTTCCCAGAGATTCAGCATCTTATGGTGCTCGCTTACGGCAGAGCGTTTTTCTGAAGAGGCAAACGTATGGCTCCATCTTCCACAAGGAAGGTGCCAGCCCTGAAAGCTCTTGCAGGTCTTCACTATCCCTCTGCAGCCTATCTTTAGCCGCAACAGCACTGGGGATCTCTGCTTTCCCAGACACTCAGCATGTCACGGTGCTCGTTCTCGGCAGAAACTTTTTCTGAAAAGGCAAACGTCTGGCTCCTTCTCCCACAAAGAAGGTGCCAGCCCTTAAAGATCTTGCTGGTCTTCACCATCCCCCTGCAGCCTATCCACAGGCACAACAGCACTGGGGATCTCTGCTTTCCCAGAGACTCAGCATGTCACGGTGCTCGTTCTCGGCAGAAACTTTTTCTGAAAAGACAAACTTACGGCTCCTTCTCCCACAAGGAAGGTGCCAGCCCTGAAAGCTCTTGCTGGTCTTCACTATCCCTCTGCAGCCTATCTTTAGCCGCAACAGAACTGGGGATCTGTGCTTTCCCAGAGACTCCGCGTGTCACGGTGCTCGTTCTCGGCAGAAACTTTTTCTGAAAAGGCAAACGTCTGGCTCCTTCTCCCACAAGGAAGGTGCCAGCCCTGAAAGCTCTTGCAGGTCTTCACTATCCCTCTGCAGCCTATCTTTAGCCGCAACAGAATTGGGGATCTGTGCTTTCCCAGAGACTCCGCATGTCACGGTGCTCGTTCTCGGCAGAAACTTTTTCTGAAAAGGCAAACGTCTGGCTCCTTCTCCCACAAGGAAGGTGCCAGCCCTGAAAGCTCTTGCAGGTCTTCACTATCCCTCTGCAGCCTATCTTTAGCTGCAACAGCACTGGGGATCTCTGCTTTCCCAGACACCAGCATGTCACGGTGCTCGTTCTCGGCAGAAACTTTTTCTGAAAAGACAAACTTACGGCTCCTTCTCCCACAAGGAAGGTGCCAGCCCTGAAAGCTCTTGCAGGTCTTCACTATCCCTCTGCAGCCTATCTTTAGCCGCAACAGAACTGGGGATCTGTGCTTTCCCAGAGACTCCGCATGTCACGGTGCTCGTTCTCGGCAGAAACTTTTTCTGAAAAGGCAAACGTCTGGCTCCTTCTCCCACGAGGAAGGTGCCAGCCCTGAAAGCTCTTTCAGGTCTTCACTATCCCTCTGCAGCCTATCTTTAGCCGCAACAGCACTGGGGATCTCTGCTTTCCCAGAGACTCCGCATGTCACGGTGCTCGTTCTCGGCAGAAACTTTTTCTGAAAAGACAAACTTACGGCTCCTTCTCCCACAAGGAAGGTGCCAGCCCTGAAAGCTCTTGCTGGTCTTCACTATCCCTCTGCAGCCTATCTTTAGCCGCAACAGAACTGGGGATCTGTGCTTTCCCAGAGACTCCGCATGTCACGGTGCTCGTTCTCGGCAGAAACTTTTTCTGAAAAGGCAAACGTCTGGCTCCTTCTCCCACGAGGAAGGTGCCAGCCCTGAAAGCTCTTTCAGGTCTTCACTATCCCTCTGCAGCCTATCTTTAGCCGCAACAGCACTGGGGATCTCTGCTTTCCCAGAGACTCAGCATGTCACGGTGCTCGTTCTCGGCAGAAACTTTTTCTGAAAAGGCAAACGTCTGGCTCCTTCTCCCACAAAGAAGGTGCCAGCCCTTAAAGATCTTGCTGGTCTTCACCATCCCCCTGCAGCCTATCCACAGGCACAACAGCACTGGGGATCTCTGCTTTCCCAGAGACTCAGCATGTCACGGTGCTCGTTCTCGGCAGAAACTTTTTCTGAAAAGACAAACTTACGGCTCCTTCTCCCACAAGGAAGGTGCCAGCCCTGAAAGCTCTTGCTGGTCTTCACTATCCCTCTGCAGCCTATCTTTAGCCGCAACAGAATTGGGGATCTGTGCTTTCCCAGAGACTCCGCATGTCACGGTGCTCGTTCTCGGCAGAAACTTTTTCTGAAAAGGCAAACTTACGGCTCCTTCTCCCACAAGGAAGGTGCCAGCCCTGAAAGCTCTTGCAGGTCTTCACTATCCCTCTGCAGCCTATCTTTAGCTGCAACAGCACTGGGGATCTCTGCTTTCCCAGACACTCAGCATGTCACGGTGCTCGTTCTCGGCAGAAACTTTTTCTGAAAAGACAAACTTACGGCTCCTTCTCCCACAAGGAAGGTGCCAGCCCTGAAAGCTCTTGCAGGTCTTCACTATCCCTCTGCAGCCTATCTTTAGCCGCAACAGAACTGGGGATCTGTGCTTTCCCAGAGACTCCGCATGTCACGGTGCTCGTTCTCGGCAGAAACTTTTTCTGAAAAGGCAAACGTCTGGCTCCTTCTCCCACGAGGAAGGTGCCAGCCCTGAAAGCTCTTTCAGGTCTCTACTATCCCTCTGCAGCCTATCTTTAGCCGCAACAGCACTGGGGATCTCTGCTTTCCCAGAGACTCCGCATGTCACGGTGCTCGTTCTCGGCAGAAACTTTTTCTGAAAAGACAAACTTACGGCTCCTTCTCCCACAAGGAAGGTGCCAGCCCTGAAAGCTCTTGCTGGTCTTCACTATCCCTCTGCAGCCTATCTTTAGCCGCAACAGAACTGGGGATCTGTGCTTTCCCAGAGACTCCGCATGTCACGGTGCTCGTTCTCGGCAGAAACTTTTTCTGAAAAGGCAAACGTCTGGCTCCTTCTCCCACGAGGAAGGTGCCAGCCCTGAAAGCTCTTTCAGGTCTTCACTATCCCTCTGCAGCCTATCTTTAGCCGCAACAGCACTGGGGATCTCTGCTTTCCCAGAGACTCAGCATGTCACGGTGCTCGTTCTCGGCAGAAACTTTTTCTGAAAAGGCAAACGTCTGGCTCCTTCTCCCACAAGGAAGGTGCCAGCCCTTAAAGATCTTGCTGGTCTTCACTGTCCCCCTGCAGCCTATCCACAGGCACAACAGCACTGGGGATCTCTGCTTTCCTAGAGACTCAGCATGTCACGGTGCTCGTTCTCGGCAGAAACTTTTTCTGAAAAGACAAACTTACGGCTCCTTCTCCCACAAGGAAGGTGCCAGCCCTGAAAGATCTTGCAGGTCTTCACTATCCCTCTGCAGCCTATCTTTAGCCGCAACAGCACTGGGGATCTCTGCTTTCCCAGAGACTCAGCATGTCACGGTGCTCGTTCTCGGCAGAAACTTTTTCTGAAAAGGCAAATGTCTGGCTCCTTCTCCCACAAGGAAGGTGCCAGCCCTGAAAGCTCTTGCTGGTCTTCACTATCCCTCTGCAGCCTATCTTTAGCCGCAACAGAACTGGGGATCTGTGCTTTCCCAGAGACTCCGCATGTCACGGTGCTCGTTCTCGGCAGAAACTTTTTCTGAAAAGGCAAACGTCTGGCTCCTTCTCCCACAAGGAAGGTGCCAGCCCTGAAAGCTTTGCAGGTCTTCACTATCCCTCTGCAGCCTATCTTTAGCCGCAACAGCACTGGGGATCTCTGCTTTCCCAGACACTCAGCATGTCACGGTGCTCGTTCTCGGCAGAAACTTTTTCTGAAAAGGCAAACGTCTGGCTCCTTCTCCCACAAGGAAGGTGCCAGCCCTGAAAGATCTTGCTGGTCTTCACTATCCCTCTGCAGCCTATCTTTAGCCGCAACAGAACTGGGGATCTGTGCTTTCCCAGAGACTCCGCATGTCACGGTGCTCGTTCTCGGCAGAAACTTTTTCTGAAAAGGCAAACGTCTGGCTCCTTCTCCCACAAGGAAGGTGCCAGCCCTGAAAGCTCTTGCTGGTCTTCACTATCCCTCTGCAGCCTATCTTTAGCCGCAACAGAACTGGGGATCTGTGCTTTCCCAGAGACTCCGCATGTCACGGTGCTCGTTCTCGGCAGAAACTTTTTCTGAAAAGACAAACTTACGGCTCCTTCTCCCACAAGGAAGGTGCCAGCCCTGAAAGCTCTTGCAGGTCTTCACTATCCCTCTGCAGCCTATCTTTAGCCGCAACAGCACTGGGGATCTCTGCTTTCCCAGAGACTCAGCATGTCACGGTGCTCGTTCTCGGCAGAAACTTTTTCTGAAAAGACAAACTTACGGAGCCTTCTCCCACAAGGAAGGTGCCAGCCCTGAAAGCTCTTGCTGGTCTTCACTATCCCTCTGCAGCCTATCTTTAGCCGCAACAGAACTGGGGATCTGTGCTTTCCCAGAGACTCCGCGTGTCACGGTGCTCGTTCTCGGCAGAAACTTTTTCTGAAAAGACAAACTTACGGCTCCTTCTCCCACAAGGAAGGTGCCAGCCCTGAAAGCTCTTGCTGGTCTTCACTATCCCTCTGCAGCCTATCCACAGGCACAACATCACTGGGGATCTCTGCTTTCCCAGAGACTCAGCATGTCACGGTGCTCGTTCTCGGCAGAAACTTTTTCTGAAAAGGCAAACGTCTGGCTCCTTCTCCCACAAGGAAGGTGCCAGCCCTGAAAGCTCTTGCTGGTCTTCACTATCCCTCTGCAGCCTATCTTTAGCCGCAACAGCACTGGGGATCTCTGCTTTCCCAGAGATTCAGCATCTTATGGTGCTCGCTTACGGCAGAGCGTTTTTCTGAAGAGGCAAACGTATGGCTCCATCTTCCACAAGGAAGGTGCCAGCCCTGAAAGCTCTTGCAGGTCTTCACTATCCCTCTGCAGCCTATC
This sequence comes from Astur gentilis, assembly GCF_929443795.1. Taxonomy (NCBI): domain Eukaryota; kingdom Metazoa; phylum Chordata; class Aves; order Accipitriformes; family Accipitridae; genus Astur; species Astur gentilis. The sequence continues at coordinate 558,851 of NW_026061175.1, forward strand.
TTTAGCCGCAACAGCACTGGGGATCTCTGCTTTCCCAGACACTCAGCATGTCACGGTGCTCGTTCTCGGCAGAAACTTTTTCTGAAAAGGCAAACGTCTGGCTCCTTCTCCCACAAAGAAGGTGCCAGCCCTTAAAGATCTTGCTGGTCTTCACCATCCCCCTGCAGCCTATCCACAGGCACAACAGCACTGGGGATCTCTGCTTTCCCAGAGACTCAGCATGTCACGGTGCTCGTTCTCGGCAGAAACTTTTTCTGAAAAGACAAACTTACGGCTCCTTCTCCCACAAGGAAGGTGCCAGCCCTGAAAGCTCTTGCTGGTCTTCACTATCCCTCTGCAGCCTATCTTTAGCCGCAACAGAATTGGGGATCTGTGCTTTCCCAGAGACTCCGCATGTCACGGTGCTCGTTCTCGGCAGAAACTTTTTCTGAAAAGGCAAACGTCTGGCTCCTTCTCCCACAAGGAAGGTGCCAGCCCTGAAAGCTCTTGCAGGTCTTCACTATCCCTCTGCAGCCTATCTTTAGCTGCAACAGCACTGGGGATCTCTGCTTTCCCAGACACTCAGCATGTCACGGTGCTCGTTCTCGGCAGAAACTTTTTCTGAAAAGGCAAACGTCTGGCTCCTTCTCCCACAAGGAAGGTGCCAGCCCTGAAAGATCTTGCTGGTCTTCACTATCCCTCTGCAGCCTATCTTTAGCCGCAACAGAACTGGGGATCTGTGCTTTCCCAGAGACTCCGCATGTCACGGTGCTCGTTCTCGGCAGAAACTTTTTCTGAAAAGGCAAACGTCTGGCTCCTTCTCCCACAAGGAAGGTGCCAGCCCTGAAAGCTCTTGCAGGTCTTCACTATCCCTCTGCAGCCTATCTTTAGCTGCAACAGCACTGGGGATCTCTGCTTTCCCAGACACTCAGCATGTCACGGTGCTCGTTCTCGGCAGAAACTTTTTCTGAAAAGGCAAACGTCTGGCTCCTTCTCCCACAAGGAAGGTGCCAGCCCTGAAAGATCTTGCTGGTCTTCACTATCCCTCTGCAGCCTATCTTTAGCCGCAACAGCACTGGGGATCTCTGCTTTCCCAGAGATTCAGCATCTTATGGTGCTCGCTTACGGCAGAGCGTTTTTCTGAAGAGGCAAACGTATGGCTCCATCTTCCACAAGGAAGGTGCCAGCCCTGAAAGCTCTTGCAGGTCTTCACTATCCCTCTGCAGCCTATCTTTAGCCGCAACAGCACTGGGGATCTCTGCTTTCCCAGACACTCAGCATGTCACGGTGCTCGTTCTCGGCAGAAACTTTTTCTGAAAAGGCAAACGTCTGGCTCCTTCTCCCACAAGGAAGGTGCCAGCCCTTAAAGATCTTGCTGGTCTTCACCATCCCCCTGCAGCCTATCCACAGGCACAACAGCACTGGGGATCTCTGCTTTCCCAGAGACTCAGCATGTCACGGTGCTCGTTCTCGGCAGAAACTTTTTCTGAAAAGACAAACTTACGGCTCCTTCTCCCACAAGGAAGGTGCCAGCCCTGAAAGCTCTTGCTGGTCTTCACTATCCCTCTGCAGCCTATCTTTAGCCGCAACAGAACTGGGGCTCTGTGCTTTCCCAGAGACTCCGCATGTCACGGTGCTCGTTCTCGGCAGAAACTTTTTCTGAAAAGGCAAACGTCTGGCTCCTTCTCCCACAAGGAAGGTGCCAGCCCTGAAAGCTCTTGCAGGTCTTCACTATCCCTCTGCAGCCTATCCACAGGCACAACAGCACTGGGGATCTCTGCTTTCCTAGAGACTCAGCATGTCACGGTGCTCGTTCTCGGCAGAAACTTTTTCTGAAAAGACAAACTTACGGCTCCTTCTCCCACAAGGAAGGTGCCAGCCCTGAAAGCTCTTGCTGGTCTTCACTATCCCTCTGCAGCCTATCTATAGCCGCAACAGCACTGGGGAGCTCTGCTTTCCCAGAGATTCAGCATCTTATGGTGCTCGCTTACGGCAGAGCGTTTTTCTGAAGAGGCAAACGTCTGGCTCCATCTTCCACAAGGAAGGTGCCAGCCCTGAAAGCTCTTGCAGGTCTTCACTATCCCTCTGCAGCCTATCTTTAGCCGCAACAGCACTGGGGATCTCTGCTTTCCCAGAGACTCAGCATGTCACGGTGCTCGTTCTCGGCAGAAACTTTTTCTGAAAAGGCAAACGTCTGGCTCCTTCTCCCACAAGGAAGGTGCCAGCCCTTAAAGATCTTGCTGGTCTTCACCATCCCCCTGCAGCCTATCCACAGGCACAACAGCACTGGGGATCTCTGCTTTCCCAGAGACTCAGCATGTCACGGTGCTCGTTCTCGGCAGAAACTTTTTCTGAAAAGGCAAACGTCTGGCTCCTTCTCCCACAAGGAAGGTGCCAGCCCTGAAAGCTCTTGCAGGTCTTCACTATCCCTCTGCAGCCTATCTTTAGCTGCAACAGCACTGGGGATCTCTGCTTTCCCAGAGACTCAGCATGTCACGGTGCTCGTTCTCAGCAGAAACTTTTTCTGAAAAGGCAAACGTCTGGCTCCTTCTCCCACAAGGAAGGTGCCAGCCCTGAAAGCTCTTGCAGGTCTTCACTATCCCTCTGCAGCCTATCCACAGGCACAACAGCACTGGGGATCTCTGCTTTCCCAGAGACTCAGCATGTCACGGTGCTCGTTCTCGGCAGAAACTTTTTCTGAAAAGACAAACTTACGGCTCCTTCTCCCACAAGGAAGGTGCCAGCCCTGAAAGCTCTTGCTGGTCTTCACTATCCCTCTGCAGCCTATCTTTAGCCGCAACAGAACTGGGGATCTGTGCTTTCCCAGAGACTCCGCATGTCACGGTGCTCGTTCTCGGCAGAAACTTTTTCTGAAAATGCAAACGTCTGGCTCCTTCTCCCACAAGGAAGGTGCCAGCCCTGAATGATCTTGCAGGTCTTCACTATCCCTCTGCAGCCTATCTTTAGCCGCAACAGCACTGGGGATCTCTGCTTTCCCAGAGACTCCGCATGTCACGGTGCTCGTTCTCGGCAGAAACTTTTTCTGAAAAGGCAAATGTCTGGCTCCTTCTCCCACAAGGAAGGTGCCAGCCCTGAAAGCTCTTGCAGGTCTTCACTATCCCTCTGCAGCCTATCTTTAGCCGCAACAGAACTGGGGATCTGTGCTTTCCCAGAGACTCCGCATGTCACGGTGCTCGTTCTCGGCAGAAACTTTTTCTGAAAAGGCAAACGTCTGGCTCCTTCTCCCACAAGGAAGGTGCCAGCCCTGAAAGCTCTTGCTGGTCTTCACTATCCCTCTGCAGCCTATCTTTAGCCGCAACAGCACTGGGGATCTCTGCTTTCCCAGAGACTCAGCATGTCACGGTGCTCGTTCTCAGCAGAAACTTTTTCTGAAAAGGCAAACGTCTGGCTCCTTCTCCCACAAGGAAGGTGCCAGCCCTTAAAGATCTTGCTGGTCTTCACTGTCCCCCTGCAGCCTATCCACAGGCACAACAGCACTGGGGATCTCTGCTTTCCCAGAGACTCAGCATGTCACGGTGCTCGTTCTCGGCAGAAACTTTTTCTGAAAAGACAAACTTACGGCTCCTTCTCCCACAAGGAAGGTGCCAGCCCTGAAAGCTCTTGCAGGTCTTCACTATCCCTCTGCAGCCTATCTTTAGCCGCAACAGAACTGGGGCTCTTTGCTTTCCCAGAGACTCTGCATGTCACGGTGCTCGTTCTCGGCAGAAACTTTTTCTGAAAAGGCAAACGTCTGGCTCCTTCTCCCACAAGGAAGGTGCCAGCCCTGAAAGCTCTTGCTGGTCTTCACTATCCCTCTGCAGCCTATCTTTAGCCGCAACATCACTGGGGATCTCTGCTTTCCCAGAGACTCAGCATGTCACGGTGCTCGTTCTCGGCAGAAACTTTTTCTGAAAAGGCAAACGTCTGGCTCCTTCTCCCACAAGGAAGGTGCCAGCCCTGAAAGATCTTGCAGGTCTTCACTATCCCTCTGCAGCCTATCTTTAGCCGCAACAGCACTGGGGATCTCTGCTTTCCCAGAGACTCAGCATGTCACGGTGCTCGTTCTCGGCAGAAACTTTTTCTGAAAAGGCAAACGTCTGGCTCCTTCTCCCACAAGGAAGGTGCCAGCCCTGAATGATCTTGCAGGTCTTCACTATCCCTCTGCAGCCTATCTTTAGCCGCAACAGCACTGGGGATCTCTGCTTTCCCAGAGACTCAGCATGTCACGGTGCTCGTTCTCGGCAGAAACTTTTTCTGAAAAGGCAAACGTCTGGCTCCTTCTCCCACAAGGAAGGTGCCAGCCCTGAAAGCTCTTGCTGGTCTTCACCGTCCCCCTGCAGCCTATCCACAGGCACAACAGCACTGGGGATCTCTGCTTTCCTAGAGACTCAGCATGTCACGGTGCTCGTTCTCGGCAGAAACTTTTTCTGAAAAGACAAACTTACGGCTCCTTCTCCCACAAGGAAGGTGCCAGCCCTGAAAGATCTTGCAGGTCTTCACTATCCCTCTGCAGCCTATCTTTATCCGCAACAGCACTGGGGATCTCTGCTTTCCCAGAGACTCAGCATGTCACGGTGCTCGTTCTCGGCAGAAACTTTTTCTGAAAAGGCAAATGTCTGGCTCCTTCTCCCACAAGGAAGGTGCCAGCCCTGAAAGATCTTGCTGGTCTTCACTATCCCTCTGCAGCCTATCTTTAGCCGCAACAGAACTGGGGATCTGTGCTTTCCCAGAGACTCCGCATGTCACGGTGCTCGTTCTCGGCAGAAACTTTTTCTGAAAAGGCAAACGTCTGGCTCCTTCTCCCACAAGGAAGGTGCCAGCCCTGAAAGCTCTTGCAGGTCTTCACTATCCCTCTGCAGCCTATCTTTAGCCGCAACAGCACTGGGGATCTCTGCTTTCCCAGACACTCAGCATGTCACGGTGCTCGTTCTCGGCAGAAACTTTTTCTGAAAAGGCAAACATCTGGCTCCTTCTCCCACAAGGAAGGTGCCAGCCCTGAAAGCTCTTGCTGGTCTTCACTATCCCTCTGCAGCCTATCTTTAGCCGCAACAGAACTGGGGATCTGTGCTTTCCCAGAGACTCCGCATGTCACGGTGCTCGTTCTCGGCAGAAACTTTTTCTGAAAAGGCAAACGTCTGGCTCCTTCTCCCACAAGGAAGGTGCCAGCCCTGAAAGCTCTTGCAGGTCTTCACTATCCCTCTGCAGCCTATCTTTAGCCGCAACAGCACTGGGGATCTGTGCTTTCCCAGAGACTCAGCATGTCACGGTGCTCGTTCTCGGCAGAAACTTTCTGAAAAGGCAAACGTCTGGCTCCTTCTCCCACAAGGAAGGTGCCAGCCCTGAAAGCTCTTGCAGGTCTTCACTATCCCTCTGCAGCCTATCCACAGGCACAACAGCACTGGGGATCTCTGCTTTCCTAGAGACTCAGCATGTCACGGTGCTCGTTCTCGGCAGAAACTTTTTCTGAAAAGACAAACTTACGGCTCCTTCTCCCACAAGGAAGGTGCCAGCCCTGAAAGATCTTGCTGGTCTTCACTATCCCTCTGCAGCCTATCTATAGCCGCAACAGCACTGGGGAGCTCTGCTTTCCCAGAGATTCAGCATCTTATGGTGCTCGCTTACGGCAGAGCGTTTTTCTGAAGAGGCAAACGTCTGGCTCCATCTTCCACAAGGAAGGTGCCAGCCCTGAAAGCTCTTGCAGGTCTTCACTATCCCTCTGCAGCCTATCCACAGGCACAACAGCACTGGGGATCTCTGCTTTCCTAGAGACTCAGCATGTCACGGTGCTCGTTCTCGGCAGAAACTTTTTCTGAAAAGACAAACTTACGGCTCCTTCTCCCACAAGGAAGGTGCCAGCCCTGAAAGATCTTGCTGGTCTTCACTATCCCTCTGCAGCCTATCTATAGCCGCAACAGCACTGGGGAGCTCTGCTTTCCCAGAGATTCAGCATCTTATGGTGCTCGCTTACGGCAGAGCGTTTTTCTGAAGAGGCAAACGTCTGGCTCCATCTTCCACAAGGAAGGTGCCAGCCCTGAAAGCTCTTGCAGGTCTTCACTATCCCTCTGCAGCCTATCTTTAGCCGCAACAGCACTGGGGATCTCTGCTTTCCCAGAGACTCAGCATGTCACGGTGCTCGTTCTCGGCAGAAACTTTTTCTGAAAAGGCAAACGTCTGGCTCCTTCTCCCACAAGGAAGGTGCCAGCCCTTAAAGATCTTGCTGGTCTTCACCATCCCCCTGCAGCCTATCCACAGGCACAACAGCACTGGGGATCTCTGCTTTCCCAGAGACTCAGCATGTCACGGTGCTCGTTCTCGGCAGAAACTTTTTCTGAAAAGACAAACTTACGGCTCCTTCTCCCACAAGGAAGGTGCCAGCCCTGAAAGCTCTTGCTGGTCTTCACTATCCCTCTGCAGCCTATCTTTAGCCGCAACAGAACTGGGGATCTGTGCTTTCCCAGAGACTCCGCATGTCACGGTGCTCGTTCTCGGCAGAAACTTTTTCTGAAAAGGCAAACGTCTGGCTCCTTCTCCCACAAGGAAGGTGCCAGCCCTGAAAGCTCTTGCAGGTCTTCACTATCCCTCTGCAGCCTATCTTTAGCCGCAACAGCACTGGGGATCTCTGCTTTCCCAGAGACTCAGCATGTCACGGTGCTCGTTCTCGGCAGAAACTTTTTCTGAAAAGGCAAACGTCTGGCTCCTTCTCCCACAAGGAAGGTGCCAGCCCTGAAAGCTCTTGCAGGTCTTCACTATCCCTCTGCAGCCTATCCACAGGCACAACAGCACTGGGGATCTCTGCTTTCCCAGAGACTCAGCATGTCACGGTGCTCGGTCTCGGCAGAAACTTTTTCTGAAAAGACAAACTTACGGCTCCTTCTCCCACAAGGAAGGTGCCAGCCCTGAAAGCTCTTGCTGGTCTTCACTATCCCTCTGCAGCCTATCTTTAGCCGCAACAGAACTGGGGATCTGTGCTTTCCCAGAGACTCAGCATGTCACGGTGCTCGTTCTTGGCAGAAACTTTTTCTGAAAAGGCAAACGTCTGGCTCCTTCTCCCACAAGGAAGGTGCCAGCCCTGAAAGCTCTTGCAGGTCTTCACTATCCCTCTGCAGCCTATCCACAGGCACAACAGCACTGGGGATCTCTGCTTTCCTAGAGACTCAGCATGTCACGGTGCTCGTTCTCGGCAGAAACTTTTTCTGAAAAGACAAACTTACGGCTCCTTCTCCCACAAGGAAGGTGCCAGCCCTGAAAGCTCTTGCTGGTCTTCACTATCCCTCTGCAGCCTATCTATAGCCGCAACAGCACTGGGGAGCTCTGCTTTCCCAGAGATTCAGCATCTTATGGTGCTCGCTTACGGCAGAGCGTTTTTCTGAAGAGGCAAACGTCTGTCTCCATCTTCCACAAGGAAGGTGCCAGCCCTGAAAGCTCTTGCAGGTCTTCACTATCCCTCTGCAGCCTATCTTTAGCCGCAACAGCACTGGGGATCTCTGCTTTCCCAGAGACTCAGCATGTCACGGTGCTCGTTCTCGGCAGAAACTTTTTCTGAAAAGGCAAACATCTGGCTCCTTCTCCCACAAGGAAGGTGCCAGCCCTTAAAGATCTTGCTGGTCTTCACCGTCCCCCTGCAGCCTATCCACAGGCACAACAGCACTGGGGATCTCTGCTTTCCCAGAGACTCAGCATGTCACGGTGCTCGTTCTCGGCAGAAACTTTTCCTGAAAAGGCAAACGTCTGGCTCCTTCTCCCACAAGGAAGGTGCCAGCCCTGAAAGCTCTTGCAGGTCTTCACTATCCCTCTGCAGCCTATCTTTAGCCGCAACAGCACTGGGGATCTCTGCTTTCCCAGAGACTCAGCATGTCACGGTGCTCGTTCTCAGCAGAAACTTTTTCTGAAAAGGCAAACGTCTGGCTCCTTCTCCCACAAGGAAGGTGCCAGCCCTGAAAGCTCTTGCAGGTCTTCACTATCCCTCTTCAGCCTATCCACAGGCACAACAGCACTGGGGATCTCTGCTTTCCCAGAGACTCAGCATGTCACGGTGCTCGTTCTCGGCAGAAACTTTTTCTGAAAAGACAAACTTACGGCTCCTTCTCCCACAAGGAAGGTGCCAGCCCTGAAAGCTCTTGCTGGTCTTCACTATCCCTCTGCAGCCTATCTTTAGCCGCAACAGAACGGGGGATCTGTGCTTTCCCAGAGACTCCGCATGTCACGGTGCTCGTTCTCGGCAGAAACTTTTTCTGAAAATGCAAACGTCTGGCTCCTTCTCCCACAAGGAAGGTGCCAGCCCTGAATGATCTTGCAGGTCTTCACTATCCCTCTGCAGCCTATCTTTAGCCGCAACAGCACTGGGGATCTCTGCTTTCCCAGACACTCAGCATGTCACGGTGCTCGTTCTCGGCAGAAACTTTTTCTGAAAAGGCAAATGTCTGGCTCCTTCTCCCACAAGGAAGGTGCCAGCCCTGAAAGCTCTTGCAGGTCTTCACTATCCCTCTGCAGCCTATCTTTAGCCGCAACAGAACTGGGGATCTGTGCTTTCCCAGAGACTCCGCATGTCACGGTGCTCGTTCTCGGCAGAAACTTTTTCTGAAAAGGCAAACGTCTGGCTCCTTCTCCCACAAGGAAGGTGCCAGCCCTGAAAGCTCTTGCAGGTCTTCACTATCCCTCTGCAGCCTATCTTTAGCCGCAACAGCACTGGGGATCTCTGCTTTCCCAGAGACTCAGCATGTCACGGTGCTCGTTCTCAGCAGAAACTTTTTCTGAAAAGGCAAACGTCTGGCTCCTTCTCCCACAAGGAAGGTGCCAGCCCTTAAAGATCTTGCTGGTCTTCACTGTCCCCCTGCAGCCTATCCACAGGCACAACAGCACTGGGGATCTCTGCTTTCCCAGAGACTCAGCATGTCACGGTGCTCGTTCTCGGCAGAAACTTTTTCTGAAAAGACAAACTTACGGCTCCTTCTCCCACAAGGAAGGTGCCAGCCCTGAAAGCTCTTGCTGGTCTTCACTATCCCTCTGCAGCCTATCTTTAGCCGCAACAGAACTGGGGCTCTGTGCTTTCCCAGAGACTCTGCATGTCACGGTGCTCGTTCTCGGCAGAAACTTTTTCTGAAAAGGCAAACGTCTGGCTCCTTCTCCCACAAGGAAGGTGCCAGCCCTGAAAGCTCTTGCAGGTCTTCACTATCCCTCTGCAGCCTATCTTTAGCCGCAACAGCACTGGGGATCTCTGCTTTCCCAGAGACTCCGCATGTCACGGTGCTCGTTCTCGGCAGAAACTTTTTCTGAAAAGGCAAACGTCTGGCTCCTTCTCCCACAAGGAAGGTGCCAGCCCTGAAAGATCTTGCAGGTCTTCACTATCCCTCTGCAGCCTATCTTTAGCCGCAACAGCACTGGGGATCTCTGCTTTCCCAGAGACTCAGCATGTCACGGTGCTCGTTCTCGGCAGAAACTTTTTCTGAAAAGGCAAACGTCTGGCTCCTTCTCCCACAAGGAAGGTGCCAGCCCTGAAAGATCTTGCAGGTCTTCACTATCCCTCTGCAGCCTATCTTTAGCCGCAACAGCACTGGGGATCTCTGCTTTCCCAGAGACTCAGCATGTCACGGTGCTCGTTCTCGGCAGAAACTTTTTCTGAAAAGGCAAACGTCTGGCTCCTTCTCCCACAAGGAAGGTGCCAGCCCTGAAAGCTCTTGCAGGTCTTCACTATCCCTCTGCAGCCTATCTTTAGCCGCAACAGCACTGGGGATCTCTGCTTTCCCAGAGACTCAGCATGTCACGGTGCTCGTTCTCGGCAGAAACTTTTTCTGAAAAGGCAAACGTCTGGCTCCTTCTCCCACAAGGAAGGTGCCAGCCCTGAAAGATCTTGCTGGTCTTCACTGTCCCCCTGCAGCCTATCCACAGGCACAACAGCACTGGGGATCTCTGCTTTCCTAGAGACTCAGCATGTCACGGTGCTCGTTCTCGGCAGAAACTTTTTCTGAAAAGACAAACTTACGGCTCCTTCTCCCACAAGGAAGGTGCCAGCCCTGAAAGATCTTGCAGGTCTTCACTATCCCTCTGCAGCCTATCTTTAGCCGCAACAGCACTGGGGATCTCTGCTTTCCCAGAGACTCAGCATGTCACGGTGCTCGTTCTCGGCAGAAACTTTTTCTGAAAAGGCAAATGTCTGGCTCCTTCTCCCACAAGGAAGGTGCCAGCCCTGAAAGATCTTGCTGGTCTTCACTATCCCTCTGCAGCCTATCTTTAGCCGCAACAGAACTGGGGATCTGTGCTTTCCCAGAGACTCCGCATGTCACGGTGCTCGTTCTCGGCAGAAACTTTTTCTGAAAAGGCAAACGTCTGGCTCCTTCTCCCACAAGGAAGGTGCCACCCCTGAAAGCTCTTGCAGGTCTTCACTATCCCTCTGCAGCCTATCTTTAGCCGCAACAGCACTGGGGATCTCTGCTTTCCCAGAGACTCAGCATGTCACGGTGCTCGTTCTCGGCAGAAACTTTTTCTGAAAAGGCAAACGTCTGGCTCCTTCTCCCACAAGGAAGGTGCCAGCCCTGAAAGCTCTTGCTGGTCTTCACTATCCCTCTGCAGCCTATCTTTAGCCGCAACAGAACTGGGGATCTGTGCTTTCCCAGAGACTCCGCATGTCACGGTGCTCGTTCTCGGCAGAAACTTTTTCTGAAAAGACAAACTTACGGCTCCTTCTCCCACAAGGAAGGTGCCAGCCCTGAAAGCTCTTGCAGGTCTTCACTATCCCTCTGCAGCCTATCTTTAGCCGCAACAGCACTGGGGATCTCTGCTTTCCCAGAGACTCAGCATGTCACGGTGCTCGTTCTCGGCAGAAACTTTTTCTGAAAAGACAAACTTACGGAGCCTTCTCCCACAAGGAAGGTGCCAGCCCTGAAAGCTCTTGCTGGTCTTCACTATCCCTCTGCAGCCTATCTTTAGCCGCAACAGAACTGGGGATCTGTGCTTTCCCAGAGACTCCGCGTGTCACGGTGCTCGTTCTCGGCAGAAACTTTTTCTGAAAAGACAAACTTACGGCTCCTTCTCCCACAAGGAAGGTGCCAGCCCTGAAAGCTCTTGCAGGTCTTCACTATCCCTCTGCAGCCTATCTTTAGCCGCAACAGAACTGGGGATCTCTGCTTTCCCAGAGACTCAGCATGTCACGGTGCTCGTTCTCGGCAGAAACTTTTTCTGAAAAGGCAAACGTCTGGCTCCTTCTCCCACAAGGAAGGTGCCAGCCCTGAAAGATCTTGCTGGTCTTCACTATCCCTCTGCAGCCTATCTTTAGCCGCAACAGCACTGGGGATCTCTGCTTTCCCAGAGATTCAGCATCTTATGGTGCTCGCTTACGGCAGAGCGTTTTTCTGAAGAGGCAAACGTATGGCTCCATCTTCCACAAGGAAGGTGCCAGCCCTGAAAGCTCTTGCAGGTCTTCACTATCCCTCTGCAGCCTATCTTTAGCCGCAACAGCACTGGGGATCTCTGCTTTCCCAGAGACTCAGCATGTCACGGTGCTCGTTCTCGGCAGAAACTTTTTCTGAAAAGGCAAACGTCTGGCTCCTTCTCCCACAAGGAAGGTGCCAGCCCTTAAAGATCTTGCTGGTCTTCACTGTCCCCCTGCAGCCTATCCACAGGCACAACAGCACTGGGGATCTCTGCTTTCCCAGAGACTCAGCATGTCACGGTGCTCGTTCTCGGCAGAAACTTTTTCTGAAAAGACAAACTTACGGCTCCTTCTCCCACAAGGAAGGTGCCAGCCCTGAAAGCTCTTGCTGGTCTTCACTATCCCTCTGCAGCCTATCTTTAGCCGCAACAGAACTGGGGCTCTGTGCTTTCCCAGAGACTCTGCATGTCACGGTGCTCGTTCTCGGCAGAAACTTTTTCTGAAAAGGCAAACGTCTGGCTCCTTCTCCCACAAGGAAGGTGCCAGCCCTGAAAGCTCTTGCAGGTCTTCACTATCCCTCTGCAGCCTATCTTTAGCCGCAACAGCACTGGGGATCTCTGCTTTCCCAGAGACTCAGCATGTCACGGTGCTCGTTCTCGGCAGAAACTTTTTCTGAAAAGACAAACGTCTGGCTCCTTCTCCCACAAGGAAGGTGCCAGCCCTGAAAGATCTTGCAGGTCTTCACTATCCCTCTGCAGCCTATCTTTAGCCGCAACAGCACTGGGGATCTCTGCTTTCCCAGAGACTCAGCATGTCACGGTGCTCGTTCTCGGCAGAAACTTTTTCTGAAAAGGCAAACGTCTGGCTCCTTCTCCCACAAGGAAGGTGCCAGCCCTGAAAGATCTTGCAGGTCTTCACTATCCCTCTGCAGCCTATCTTTAGCCGCAACAGCACTGGGGATCTCTGCTTTCCCAGAGACTCAGCATGTCACGGTGCTCGTTCTCGGCAGAAACTTTTTCTGAAAAGGCAAATGTCTGGCTCCTTCTCCCACAAGGAAGGTGCCAGCCCTGAAAGATCTTGCTGGTCTTCACTATCCCTCTGCAGCCTATCTTTAGCCGCAACAGAACTGGGGATCTGTGCTTTCCCAGAGACTCCGCATGTCACGGTGCTCGTTCTCGGCAGAAACTTTTTCTGAAAAGGCAAACGTCTGGCTCCTTCTCCCACAAGGAAGGTGCCAGCCCTGAAAGCTCTTGCAGGTCTTCACTATCCCTCTGCAGCCTATCTTTAGCCGCAACAGCACTGGGGATCTCTGCTTTCCCAGACACTCAGCATGTCACGGTGCTCGTTCTCGGCAGAAACTTTTTCTGAAAAGGCAAACGTCTGGCTCCTTCTCCCACAAGGAAGGTGCCAGCCCTGAAAGCTCTTGCTGGTCTTCACTATCCCTCTGCAGCCTATCTTTAGCCGCAACAGAACTGGGGATCTGTGCTTTCCCAGAGACTCCGCGTGTCACGGTGCTCGTTCTCGGCAGAAACTTTTTCTGAAAAGGCAAACGTCTGGCTCCTTCTCCCACAAGGAAGGTGCCAGCCCTGAAAGCTCTTGCAGGTCTTCACTATCCCTCTGCAGCCTATCTTTAGCCGCAACAGAACTGGGGATCTCTGCTTTCCCAGAGACTCCGCATGTCACGGTGCTCGTTCTCGGCAGAAACTTTTTCTGAAAAGGCAAACGTCTGGCTCCTTCTCCCACAAGGAAGGTGCCAGCCCTGAAAGATCTTGCTGGTCTTCACTCTCCCTCTGCAGCCTATCTTTAGCCGCAACAGCACTGGGGATCTCTGCTTTCCCAGAGATTCAGCATCTTATGGTGCTCGCTTACGGCAGAGCGTTTTTCTGAAGAGGCAAACGTATGGCTCCATCTTCCACAAGGAAGGTGCCAGCCCTGAAAGCTCTTGCAGGTCTTCACTATCCCTCTGCAGCCTATCTTTAGCCGCAACAGCACTGGGGATCTCTGCTTTCCCAGACACTCAGCATGTCACGGTGCTCGTTCTCGGCAGAAACTTTTTCTGAAAAGGCAAACGTCTGGCTCCTTCTCCCACAAGGAAGGTGCCAGCCCTGAAAGATCTTGCTGGTCTTCACCATCCCCCTGCAGCCTATCCACAGGCACAACAGCACTGGGGATCTCTGCTTTCCCAGAGACTCAGCATGTCACGGTGCTCGTTCTCGGCAGAAACTTTTTCTGAAAAGACAAACTTACGGCTCCTTCTCCCACAAGGAAGGTGCCAGCCCTGAAAGCTCTTGCAGGTCTTCACTATCCCTCTGCAGCCTATCTTTAGCCGCAACAGCACTGGGGATCTCTGCTTTCCCAGAGACTCAGCATGTCACGGTGCTCGTTCTCGGCAGAAACTTTTTCTGAAAAGACAAAATTACGGAGCCTTCTCCCACAAGGAAGGTGCCAGCCCTGAAAGCTCTTGCAGGTCTTCACTATCCCTCTGCAGCCTATCTTTAGCCGCAACAGAACTGGGGATCTGTGCTTTCCCAGAGACTCCGCGTGTCACGGTGCTCGTTCTCGGCAGAAACTTTTTCTGAAAAGGCAAACGTCTGGCTCCTTCTCCCACAAGGAAGGTGCCAGCCCTGAAAGATCTTGCTGGTCTTCACTATCCCTCTGCAGCCTATCTTTAGCCGCAACAGCACTGGGGATCTCTGCTTTCCCAGAGATTCAGCATCTTATGGTGCTCGCTTACGGCAGAGCTTTTTTCTGAAGAGGCAAACGTATGGCTCCATCTTCCACAAGGAAGGTGCCAGCCCTGAAAGCTCTTGCAGGTCTTCACTATCCCTCTGCAGCCTATCTTTAGCCGCAACAGCACTGGGGATCTCTGCTTTCCCAGAGACTCAGCATGTCACGGTGCTCGTTCTCGGCAGAAACTTTTTCTGAAAAGGCAAACGTCTGGCTCCTTCTCCCACAAGGAAGGTGCCAGCCCTTAAAGATCTTGCTGGTCTTCACCATCCCCCTGCAGCCTATCCACAGGCACAACAGCACTGGGGATCTCTGCTTTCCCAGAGACTCAGCATGTCACGGTGCTCGTTCTCGGCAGAAACTTTTTCTGAAAAGACAAACTTACGGCTCCTTCTCCCACAAGGAAGGTGCCAGCCCTGAAAGCTCTTGCTGGTCTTCACTATCCCTCTGCAGCCTATCTTTAGCCGCAACAGAACTGGGGATCTGTGCTTTCCCAGAGACTCCGCATGTCACGGTGCTCGTTCTCGGCAGAAACTTTTTCTGAAAATGCAAACGTCTGGCTCCTTCTCCCACAAGGAAGGTGCCAGCCCTGAATGATCTTGCAGGTCTTCACTATCCCTCTGCAGCCTATCTTTAGCCGCAACAGCACTGGGGATCTCTGCTTTCCCAGACACTCAGCATGTCACGGTGCTCGTTCTCGGCAGAAACTTTTTCTGAAAAGGCAAATGTCTGGCTCCTTCTCCCACAAGGAAGGTGCCAGCCCTGAAAGCTCTTGCAGGTCTTCACTATCCCTCTGCAGCCTATCTTTAGCCGCAACAGAACTGGGGATCTGTGCTTTCCCAGAGACTCCGCATGTCACGGTGCTCGTTCTCGGCAGAAACTTTTTCTGAAAAGGCAAACGTCTGGCTCCTTCTCCCACAAGGAAGGTGCCAGCCCTGAAAGCTCTTGCAGGTCTTCACTATCCCTCTGCAGCCTATCTTTAGCCGCAACAGCACTGGGGATCTCTGCTTTCCCAGAGACTCAGCATGTCACGGTGCTCGTTCTCAGCAGAAACTTTTTCTGAAAAGGCAAACGTCTGGCTCCTTCTCCCACAAGGAAGGTGCCAGCCCTTAAAGATCTTGCTGGTCTTCACTGTCCCCCTGCAGCCTATCCACAGGCACAACAGCACTGGGGATCTCTGCTTTCCCAGAGACTCAGCATGTCACGGTGCTCGTTCTCGGCAGAAACTTTTTCTGAAAAGACAAACTTACGGCTCCTTCTCCCACAAGGAAGGTGCCAGCCCTGAAAGCTCTTGCTGGTCTTCACTATCCCTCTGCAGCCTATCTTTAGCCGCAACAGAACTGGGGCTCTTTGCTTTCCCAGAGACTCTGCATGTCACGGTGCTCGTTCTCGGCAGAAACTTTTTCTGAAAAGGCAAACGTCTGGCTCCTTCTCCCACAAGGAAGGTGCCAGCCCTGAAAGCTCTTGCAGGTCTTCACTATCCCTCTGCAGCCTATCTTTAGCCGCAACATCACTGGGGATCTCTGCTTTCCCAGAGACTCAGCATGTCACGGTGCTCGTTCTCGGCAGAAACTTTTTCTGAAAAGGCAAACGTCTGGCTCCTTCTCCCACAAGGAAGGTGCCAGCCCTGAAAGATCTTGCAGGTCTTCACTATCCCTCTGCAGCCTATCTTTAGCCGCAACAGCACTGGGGATCTCTGCTTTCCCAGAGACTCAGCATGTCACGGTGCTCGTTCTCGGCAGAAACTTTTTCTGAAAAGGCAAACGTCTGGCTCCTTCTCCCACAAGGAAGGTGCCAGCCCTGAATGATCTTGCAGGTCTTCACTATCCCTCTGCAGCCTATCTTTAGCCGCAACAGCACTGGGGATCTCTGCTTTCCCAGAGACTCAGCATGTCACGGTGCTCGTTCTCGGCAGAAACTTTTTCTGAAAAGGCAAACGTCTGGCTCCTTCTCCCACAAGGAAGGTGCCAGCCCTGAAAGCTCTTGCTGGTCTTCACCGTCCCCCTGCAGCCTATCCACAGGCACAACAGCACTGGGGATCTCTGCTTTCCTAGAGACTCAGCATGTCACGGTGCTCGTTCTCGGCAGAAACTTTTTCTGAAAAGACAAACTTACGGCTCCTTCTCCCACAAGGAAGGTGCCAGCCCTGAAAGATCTTGCAGGTCTTCACTATCCCTCTGCAGCCTATCTTTATCCGCAACAGCACTGGGGATCTCTGCTTTCCCAGAGACTCAGCATGTCACGGTGCTCGTTCTCGGCAGAAACTTTTTCTGAAAAGGCAAATGTCTGGCTCCTTCTCCCACAAGGAAGGTGCCAGCCCTGAAAGATCTTGCTGGTCTTCAATATCCCTCTGCAGCCTATCTTTAGCCGCAACAGAACTGGGGATCTGTGCTTTCCCAGAGACTCCGCATGTCACGGTGCTCGTTCTCGGCAGAAACTTTTTCTGAAAAGGCAAACGTCTGGCTCCTTCTCCCACAAGGAAGGTGCCAGCCCTGAAAGCTCTTGCAGGTCTTCACTATCCCTCTGCAGCCTATCTTTAGCCGCAACAGCACTGGGGATCTCTGCTTTCCCAGACACTCAGCATGTCACGGTGCTCGTTCTCGGCAGAAACTTTTTCTGAAAAGGCAAACATCTGGCTCCTTCTCCCACAAGGAAGGTGCCAGCCCTGAAAGCTCTTGCTGGTCTTCACTATCCCTCTGCAGCCTATCTTTAGCCGCAACAGAACTGGGGATCTGTGCTTTCCCAGAGACTCCGCATGTCACGGTGCTCGTTCTCGGCAGAAACTTTTTCTGAAAAGACAAACTTACGGCTCCTTCTCCCACAAGGAAGGTGCCAGCCCTGAAAGCTCTTGCAGGTCTTCACTATCCCTCTGCAGCCTATCTTTAGCTGCAACAGCACTGGGGATCTCTGCTTTCCCAGACACTCAGCATGTCACGGTGCTCGTTCTCGGCAGAAACTTTTTCTGGAAAGACAAACTTACGGCTCCTTCTCCCACAAGGAAGGTGCCAGCCCTGAAAGCTCTTGCAGGTCTTCACTATCCCTCTGCAGCCTATCTTTAGCCGCAACAGAACTGGGGCTCTGTGCTTTCCCAGAGACTCCGCATGTCACGGTGCTCGTTCTCGGCAGAAACTTTTTCTGAAAAGGCAAACGTCTGGCTCCTTCTCCCACAAGGAAGGTGCCAGCCCTGAAAGCTCTTGCTGGTCTTCACTATCCCTCTGCAGCCTATCTTTAGCCGCAACAGCACTGGGGATCTGTGCTTTCCCAGAGACTCAGCATGTCACGGTGCTCGTTCTCGGCAGAAACTTTCTGAAAAGGCAAACGTCTGGCTCCTTCTCCCACAAGGAAGGTGCCAGCCCTGAATGATCTTGCAGGTCTTCACTATCCCTCTGCAGCCTATCTTTAGCCGCAACAGCACTGGGGATCTCTGCTTTCCCAGAGACTCAGCATGTCACGGTGCTCGTTCTCGGCAGAAACTTTTTCTGAAAAGGCAAACGTCTGGCTCCTTCTCCCACAAGGAAGGTGCCAGCCCTGAAAGCTCTTGCTGGTCTTCACCGTCCCCCTGCAGCCTATCCACAGGCACAACAGCACTGGGGATCTCTGCTTTCCTAGAGACTCAGCATGTCACGGTGCTCGTTCTCGGCAGAAACTTTTTCTGAAAAGACAAACTTACGGCTCCTTCTCCCACAAGGAAGGTGCCAGCCCTGAAAGATCTTGCAGGTCTTCACTATCCCTCTGCAGCCTATCTTTATCCGCAACAGCACTGGGGATCTCTGCTTTCCCAGAGACTCAGCATGTCACGGTGCTCGTTCTCGGCAGAAACTTTTTCTGAAAAGGCAAATGTCTGGCTCCTTCTCCCACAAGGAAGGTGCCAGCCCTGAAAGATCTTGCTGGTCTTCACTATCCCTCTGCAGCCTATCTTTAGCCGCAACAGAACTGGGGATCTGTGCTTTCCCAGAGACTCCGCATGTCACGGTGCTCGTTCTCGGCAGAAACTTTTTCTGAAAAGGCAAACGTCTGGCTCCTTCTCCCACAAGGAAGGTGCCAGCCCTGAAAGCTCTTGCAGGTCTTCACTATCCCTCTGCAGCCTATCTTTAGCCGCAACAGCACTGGGGATCTCTGCTTTCCCAGACACTCAGCATGTCACGGTGCTCGTTCTCGGCAGAAACTTTTTCTGAAAAGGCAAACATCTGGCTCCTTCTCCCACAAGGAAGGTGCCAGCCCTGAAAGCTCTTGCTGGTCTTCACTATCCCTCTGCAGCCTATCTTTAGCCGCAACAGCACTGGGGATCTGTGCTTTCCCAGAGACTCCGCATGTCACGGTGCTCGTTCTCGGCAGAAACTTTTTCTGAAAAGACAAACTTACGGCTCCTTCTCCCACAAGGAAGGTGCCAGCCCTGAAAGCTCTTGCAGGTCTTCACTATCCCTCTGCAGCCTATCTTTAGCTGCAACAGCACTGGGGATCTCTGCTTTCCCAGACACTCAGCATGTCACGGTGCTCGTTCTCGGCAGAAACTTTTTCTGAAAAGACAAACTTACGGCTCCTTCTCCCACAAGGAAGGTGCCAGCCCTGAAAGCTCTTGCTGGTCTTCACTATCCCTCTGCAGCCTATCTTTAGCCGCAACAGAACTGGGGCTCTGTGCTTTCCCAGAGACTCCGCATGTCACGGTGCTCGTTCTCGGCAGAAACTTTTTCTGAAAAGGCAAACGTCTGGCTCCTTCTCCCACAAGGAAGGTGCCAGCCCTGAAAGCTCTTGCAGGTCTTCACTATCCCTCTGCAGCCTATCTTTAGCCGCAACAGCACTGGGGATCTGTGCTTTCCCAGAGACTCAGCATGTCACGGTGCTCGTTCTCGGCAGAAACTTTCTGAAAAGGCAAACGTCTGGCTCCTTCTCCCACAAGGAAGGTGCCAGCCCTGAAAGCTCTTGCAGGTCTTCACTATCCCTCTGCAGCCTATCCACAGGCACAACAGCACTGGGGATCTCTGCTTTCCTAGAGACTCAGCATGTCACGGTGCTCGTTCTCGGCAGAAACTTTTTCTGAAAAGACAAACTTACGGCTCCTTCTCCCACAAGGAAGGTGCCAGCCCTGAAAGATCTTGCTGGTCTTCACTAT
This sequence comes from Astur gentilis, assembly GCF_929443795.1. Taxonomy (NCBI): domain Eukaryota; kingdom Metazoa; phylum Chordata; class Aves; order Accipitriformes; family Accipitridae; genus Astur; species Astur gentilis. The sequence goes on from NW_026061175.1 coordinate 578,032, forward strand.
CCCTCTGCAGCCTATCTATAGCCGCAACAGCACTGGGGAGCTCTGCTTTCCCAGAGATTCAGCATCTTATGGTGCTCGCTTACGGCAGAGCGTTTTTCTGAAGAGGCAAACGTCTGGCTCCATCTTCCACAAGGAAGGTGCCAGCCCTGAAAGCTCTTGCAGGTCTTCACTATCCCTCTGCAGCCTATCTTTAGCCGCAACAGCACTGGGGATCTCTGCTTTCCCAGAGACTCAGCATGTCACGGTGCTCGTTCTCGGCAGAAACTTTTTCTGAAAAGGCAAACGTCTGGCTCCTTCTCCCACAAGGAAGGTGCCAGCCCTTAAAGATCTTGCTGGTCTTCACCATCCCCCTGCAGCCTATCCACAGGCACAACAGCACTGGGGATCTCTGCTTTCCCAGAGACTCAGCATGTCACGGTGCTCGTTCTCGGCAGAAACTTTTTCTGAAAAGACAAACTTACGGCTCCTTCTCCCACAAGGAAGGTGCCAGCCCTGAAAGCTCTTGCTGGTCTTCACTATCCCTCTGCAGCCTATCTTTAGCCGCAACAGAACTGGGGATCTGTGCTTTCCCAGAGACTCAGCATGTCACGGTGCTCGTTCTTGGCAGAAACTTTTTCTGAAAAGGCAAACGTCTGGCTCCTTCTCCCACAAGGAAGGTGCCAGCCCTGAAAGCTCTTGCAGGTCTTCACTATCCCTCTGCAGCCTATCCACAGGCACAACAGCACTGGGGATCTCTGCTTTCCTAGAGACTCAGCATGTCACGGTGCTCGTTCTCGGCAGAAACTTTTTCTGAAAAGACAAACTTACGGCTCCTTCTCCCACAAGGAAGGAGCCAGCCCTGAAAGCTCTTGCTGGTCTTCACTATCCCTCTGCAGCCTATCTATAGCCGCAACAGCACTGGGGAGCTCTGCTTTCCCAGAGATTCAGCATCTTATGGTGCTCGCTTACGGCAGAGCGTTTTTCTGAAGAGGCAAACGTCTGTCTCCATCTTCCACAAGGAAGATGCCAGCCCTGAAAGCTCTTGCAGGTCTTCACTATCCCTCTGCAGCCTATCTTTAGCCGCAACAGCACTGGGGATCTCTGCTTTCCCAGAGACTCAGCATGTCACGGTGCTCGTTCTCGGCAGAAACTTTTTCTGAAAAGGCAAACATCTGGCTCCTTCTCCCACAAGGAAGGTGCCAGCCCTTAAAGATCTTGCTGGTCTTCACCGTCCCCCTGCAGCCTATCCACAGGCACAACAGCACTGGGGATCTCTGCTTTCCCAGAGACTCAGCATGTCACGGTGCTCGTTCTCGGCAGAAACTTTTTCTGAAAAGGCAAACGTCTGGCTCCTTCTCCCACAAGGAAGGTGCCAGCCCTGAAAGCTCTTGCAGGTCTTCACTATCCCTCTTCAGCCTATCCACAGGCACAACAGCACTGGGGATCTCTGCTTTCCCAGAGACTCAGCATGTCACGGTGCTCGTTCTCGGCAGAAACTTTTTCTGAAAAGACAAACTTACGGCTCCTTCTCCCACAAGGAAGGTGCCAGCCCTGAAAGCTCTTGCTGGTCTTCACTATCCCTCTGCAGCCTATCTTTAGCCGCAACAGAACTGGGGATCTGTGCTTTCCCAGAGACTCCGCATGTCACGGTGCTCGTTCTCGGCAGAAACTTTTTCTGAAAATGCAAACGTCTGGCTCCTTCTCCCACAAGGAAGGTGCCAGCCCTGAATGATCTTGCAGGTCTTCACTATCCCTCTGCAGCCTATCTTTAGCCGCAACAGCACTGGGGATCTCTGCTTTCCCAGACACTCAGCATGTCACGGTGCTCGTTCTCGGCAGAAACTTTTTCTGAAAAGGCAAATGTCTGGCTCCTTCTCCCACAAGGAAGGTGCCAGCCCTGAAAGCTCTTGCAGGTCTTCACTATCCCTCTGCAGCCTATCTTTAGCCGCAACAGAACTGGGGATCTGTGCTTTCCCAGAGACTCCGCATGTCACGGTGCTCGTTCTCGGCAGAAACTTTTTCTGAAAAGGCAAACGTCTGGCTCCTTCTCCCACAAGGAAGGTGCCAGCCCTGAAAGCTCTTGCAGGTCTTCACTATCCCTCTGCAGCCTATCTTTAGCCGCAACAGCACTGGGGATCTCTGCTTTCCCAGAGACTCAGCATGTCACGGTGCTCGTTCTCAGCAGAAACTTTTTCTGAAAAGGCAAACGTCTGGCTCCTTCTCCCACAAGGAAGGTGCCAGCACTTAAAGATCTTGCTGGTCTTCACTGTCCCCCTGCAGCCTATCCACAGGCACAACAGCACTGGGGATCTCTGCTTTCCCAGAGACTCAGCATGTCACGGTGCTCGTTCTCGGCAGAAACTTTTTCTGAAAAGACAAACTTACGGCTCCTTCTCCCACAAGGAAGGTGCCAGCCCTGAAAGCTCTTGCTGGTCTTCACTATCCCTCTGCAGCCTATCTTTAGCCGCAACAGAACTGGGGCTCTGTGCTTTCCCAGAGACTCTGCATGTCACGGTGCTCGTTCTCGGCAGAAACTTTTTCTGAAAAGGCAAACGTCTGGCTCCTTCTCCCACAAGGAAGGTGCCAGCCCTGAAAGCTCTTGCAGGTCTTCACTATCCCTCTGCAGCCTATCTTTAGCCGCAACAGCACTGGGGATCTCTGCTTTCCCAGAGACTCAGCATGTCACGGTGCTCGTTCTCGGCAGAAACTTTTTCTGAAAAGGCAAACGTCTGGCTCCTTCTCCCACAAGGAAGGTGCCAGCCCTGAAAGATCTTGCAGGTCTTCACTATCCCTCTGCAGCCTATCTTTAGCCGCAACAGCACTGGGGATCTCTGCTTTCCCAGAGACTCCGCATGTCACGGTGCTCGTTCTCGGCAGAAACTTTTTCTGAAAAGGCAAACGTCTGGCTCCTTCTCCCACAAGGAAGGTGCCAGCCCTGAAAGATCTTGCAGGTCTTCACTATCCCTCTGCAGCCTATCTTTAGCCGCAAC